>NC_059264.1:8035677-8160677 GCF_017591435.1 Portunus trituberculatus | reverse complement strand
CAACAAAATATGGAAAAGAGAAAATTAGAAAAGATATACGGAAAATAAGCAACAAAGACACACAAGATTGAAAGAAAGGGAGATGATAAATAAATATGAAATAGTGAGTAAAAGTAAAAATAAAATAAACAAAATTGAGAAACAAACAAAGTAAAACAGTAAAAAGAAAGAGTAACAAGCAGAACACTATGAAAAAAATAGACAAAAAAAAAAAAAAGAAACAAGTAACAGAGACACTAGAGATTCAAAAAGAGTGATGACAAAAGAAAAGATAAAAAAAAATGTGTCAAGAAAAAATGCAACAAAATGAGGGAGAAATGAAAAAAGAAACGAGTGAAAAAGAAACGATAAAAAAAAGATGTACATTGATTTAAGGAAAAAATAATGAAAAAAAGAGAAAGAAATGAAGAAACGCGTCAAAAGTGAAAGAAGAGACAAACGAAATAAAACGAACGAAAACACAGAGTAATAACAAAAAAAAAAAAAATATATGGGAAAAAATACGAAGGAAATAGAAGAAAAAAAAGATTAAAAAACGAGAACGAAACGAAGAAGCAGAAAATAAAGACGGAAAAATAAAACCAAATATTCTAAAAACGAGGTAAAAAGTAAGAAAATGGCAAAGAACATAATAGCTCTACACTCCACACACCTCTAATTGTTGGTTCGCATTTCTAAACATTTGACACTTCATCTCAAGCACGACCTCCTTTCACCAACATTTGACACACTTCACCACCATTCACCAACATTTGACATTTCACCAACCACCTTTCACCAACATTTGACATTTCACCAACCACCTTTCACCAACATTTGACACTTCACCAACCACCTTTCACCAACATTTGACACGTCACCACCCACCTTTTATTAACATTTGACACTTCACCCCAGCACCTTTCACCAACATTTGATACTTCAACCACCTTTCACCAACATTTGACACTTCACCAACCACCTTTCACCAATATTTGACACTTCACCAACCACCTTTCACCAACATTTACACTTCATCTGAAGAAATTGAAGAACTTTTATGAGATCTAGGCCTGTATTCAGAAACCCTTTGTTCTCTTCACCATTGCTGTTTTCAAAGGCCACAGAGATGATACACTTCTTCTCAAGCACAACCACCTTTCACCAACATTTGACACACTTCACCTCACCACCTTTCACCAACATTTGACACTTCATCTCAAGCACGACCACTTTTCACCAGCCTCTCGTGGAAGACAGGAAGCGTCTCAAGGGTGTTTTCCTGAGAATCCAATTAATCATCTCCGTGCGCCTTCGAAAATAGTTATAAAGGACAAAGGCTTTAAGAATGCGGACGTTGTGTTGTCACTAGTTTACTATTATTTATTTGTGTTTTTAAAGAGGGAAGCATCAAAACACTTCAGGAACTTCATTTATGTTTTCTCGGATATTTTAGTTTTTTAGTGGAGAAATATATTAAGTATTGAGAATGGGTGTTTTTATTTTTTATTCTTTGCACCTCGACAGATTATTATTGTTAATTTTTTTTTCTTCTATTATTTTTTTTCCTTTGACCGGCTCACCCCAGCACTTAAAAGAGAGAGAAAAAGAATTATGCCATTCCAAGTGAGATATTTTGCTTTATTTTTCAGTCGCCTTTAACCATCCCACTGGCTAGACACTTGAATACTCTCTCTCTCTCTCTCTCTCTCTCTCTCTCTCTCTCTCTCTCTCTCTCTCTCTCTCTCTCTCTCTCTCTCTCTCTCTCTCTCTCTCTCTCTCTCTCTCTCTCTCTCTCTCTCTCTCTCTCTCTCTCTCTCTCTCTCTCTCTCTCTCTCTCTCTCTCTCTCTCTCTCTCTCTCTCTCTCTCTCTCTCTTTTTTTATTTAAACAAAACTTAATACAAAGGAACATGTACCCAAAGGCGCACTGTCGTGTGCTACCTATTCTAAGGGTACTACAATCTATTTCTCTACAATATTTACAAGACTTAAAAATAGATAATATACAAGATGGTCAGCATGCAAATGGAGCACTATTCGTTTCACTTCACTAGCACTATTCACGCACTGCACTACACTGAGTGTCACGTCACAAAGAGTGTCAGAGGAGTTGGCAGTGTCTGTCTCCACTTATGTGCCATCAGTTTGACACTGTGAGTGTTCATCTCCTGGACGTGAGGTACCGCGGCCGTGAACAAGTTCCACATCCTGGAGACGCGTCCTGCGAAGGTGCGTTGATGCTGACACCCGTGGGATCGCGGCACCTCTACGGCGTCACCACCATTGAGCACCGTTCTCGTGCTCCGTGCGGTGACTCTTAGAGGATGACGCAGCCCTGCCAGATGTGGCACTCTTTGCACCTGTGCCTTATGGAACACTACGATCGCCGCCACGTCTCTGCGGTGTTCCAGTGAATCAAGGGGACGCTCAGGCTCTGGGTGAGGTGGTAGTGCAGCATCTACTAGCCGTATGGCGCGGCGTTGGATGCTGTCCAGTCTCCTTCTGTGTGTGGCGGCACAGGACATCCAGGAGAGAGCTGCGTATTCAAGGTGGGGCCGCACCTGTGCCTTGTACAGCAGCAGTCTCCCCTTCCTGTCGAGGAAACTGGCGATCCTTCTGAGAGCGGAGATCCTGTGAGAGGCTTTCTTGGCAATGGTTTTGACATGCCTGTCAAACCTCTCTCTCTCTCTCTCTCTCTCTCTCTCTCTCTCTCTCTCTCTCTCTCTCTCTCTCTCTCTCTCTCTCTCTCTCTCTCTCTCTCTCTCTCTCTCTCTCTCTCTCTCTCTCTCTCTCTCTCTCTCTCTCTCTCTCTCTCTCTCTCTCTCTCTCTCTCTCTCTCTCTCTCTCTCTCTCTCTCTCTCTCTCTCTCTCTCTCTCTCTCTCTCTCTCTCTCTCTCTCTCTCTCTCTCTCTCTCTCTCTCTCTCTCTCTCTCTCTCTCTCTCTCTCTCTCTCTCTCTCTCTCTCTCTCTCTCTCTCTCTCTCTCTCTCTCTCTCTCTCTCTCTCTCTCTCTCTCTCTCTCTCTCTCTTTCGAGCTTTTAAAGTACAGTACTTTCACTATCTTCACTTCTCAATATTCCCTTGGTTAAACACTTCTAAAATCTACTCTTTCCTTTTCTCTCTAATAGCTAAAACTTTCCTACATTATCTTTAGCACTGTCACTTCTAGTCACTAGTTAGACTGTTAGGCACTTTGAAAATCCCTCTTCGCTTTGTCGATCCTCTCTATTTGTACTTTTCTTCTGTAGTATTTTAATTTCTACTGCTTCTAAACATTCCAATGGCTTGACACTTGGAAAAATCCACGTATTTTTCTTTTTCTCTGTGCTTGTTAAGGTCTTTTTACAGCACTTTTACACTTGTCACTTTAAACATTTTACTTGCTTAAAACTTGAAAAATCTACTTATTTCTATCTTCTTTCCCTCGATGTTGATAAAAAAGTTCGACACCACTTTCACCACTAGGCACAAATAAACCCTTGCACTAGCCAGACACTCAAAACCAATCCTTTTCCTTTTTCATTGCTCCGGATGTAAAGATTTTTTCCACTTTTTTTTTTACCGAAATAAAATGTTGGCTATCGCACTGAAGGGTTAAACAAGCCAAGAGAAACAGTAGAAGAGGAAGCAAAGAGCAGCAGAATGGCAAAATATATGACTAGTTTTCCATTCCGGAGAGCTCGAGGCGTGTTGTCATCCTCTGCATTACACTGGACTGGAAAAAGGAGAATGAGAACCCCATAAATAGAAAGGAATATGGAGAAAAGAAAGCAAAAGATACAGAATAACAAAAGAACCCAAGGGAATGCGACTATTTGACTCTCTGGAGATTTAGAGCAGCACTGTCATCTGTTGCGCGACACAGGAAGAGGAAGCAAAAGAAAGAAATGATGTGAAAGGAAGAAAAACATAAAAATGGTATAAAGAGTTAAAAGAGAGAGAGAGAGAGAGAGAGAGAGAGAGAGAGAGAGAGAGAGAGAGAGAGAGAGAGAGAGAGAGAGAGAGAGAGAGAGAGAGAGAGAGAGAGAGAGAGAGAGAGAGAGAGAGAGAGAGAGAGAGAGAGAGAGAGAGAGAGAGAGAGAGAGAGAAAGCAAAGAGAAGATATTTTCTGTATTTTCTGAGTTAAGAGGAGATTTCTTAGAGAGAGAGAGAGAGAGAGAGAGAGAGAGAGAGAGAGAGAGAGAGAGAGAGAGAGAGAGAGAGAGAGAGAGAGAGAGAGAGAGAGAGAGAGAGAGAGAGAGAGAGAGAGAGAGAGAGAGAGAGAGAGAGAGAGAATGCAGAATGATGACCGTTATATTTTCCTTTGTTCTGTAATGAAGTAATTTACTTGTGCTGAATTCTACGTGTCTGGTTTGTAATGCATAGTTTTTTTCCTCGTGAATCATACATTATGCTGTGAGTAAATGAACGAGTTAGACTGTGCTTTATAATATTATGTAGTGTACTAGTGTAGTAGAGAGAGAGAGAGAGAGAGAGAGACAGACAGACAGACAGACAGACAGACAGACAGACAGACAGACAGACAGACAGACAGACAGACAGACAGACAGACAGACAGACAGACAGGGAGTAAACAAATAACTTCAAAGGAAAGAAAAAAAAAGGACGGTGTAAGTGCAAGAGAAGAATGGAAAGAGGAGAGGGCGAGCGTTTGAGTCAGCCACTCGATGAAAGGTTAAGTGCGTGTGTGAGTGAATGGGTGAGAAAATAACAAGGGTGAAAGGAGGAGAGGGCGTGTTGGAGGGAATGAATCCTTCTGCCAGATCAAGGGAGTCAAAAGGAAGGAAAAACGTTCAAAAGTAACCCATCCTTCGTTCTGGATTGTTCGAGATACTTGATTTTCTGAAGATAGGTTAGTTTGAGTGTGTGTGTGTGTGTGTGTGTGTGTGTGTGTGTGTGTGTGTGTGTGTGTGTGTGTGTGTGTGTGTGTGTGTGTGTGTGTGTGTGTGTGTGTGTGTGTGTGTGTGTGTGTGTGTGTGTGTGTGTGTGTGTGTGTGTGTGTGTGTGTGTGTGTGTGTGTGTGTGTGTGTGTGTGTGTGTGTGTGTGTGTGTGTGTGTGTGTGTGTGTGTGTGTGTGTGTGTGTGTGTGTGTGTGTGTGTGTGTGTGTGTGTGTGTGTGTGTGTGTGTGTGTGTGTGTGTGTGTGTGTGTGTGTGTGTGTGTGTGTGTGTGTGTGTGTGTGTGTGTGTGTGTGTGTGTGTGTGTGTGTGTGTGTGTGTGTGTGTGTGTGTGTGTGTGTGTGTGTGTGTGTGTGTGTGTGTGTGTGTTAACTTTCTTTTTTATGATTTTTTGGTAGGAATAGTTTTTGCTTCCTTTATTTTATCCAGCTTTTATTAATTTTTGATGTAAAATTTTCTTGGATTTTGTTTTTCATCTTGTAATTATTTGTGTTTGTATTTCAAGAGTGTGTGTGTGTGTGTGTGTGTGTGTGTGTGTGTGTGTGTGTGTGTGTGTGTGTGTGTGTGTGTGTGTGTGTGTGTGTGTGTGTGTGTGTGTGTGTGTGTGTGTGTGTGTGTGTAATACATAACTTCTTACATACATTACTAAGTTAGTGAAACGCGAGAACAGAATTGTGTTACGGCAGCCGAGTTGAGTTTCTAGTGTTGTATTTTATTTCCTAATTTTTTTTTTCAAGTGTGCAAATGAGTGAAGAATTAATCTTGAATCTTTTAATCACATCACCTGTTCAGTAATCCTTCCCCCCTTCCCTCGTCCATCCTACATTGCACCTGTATACTAAATGAATGCCTGTAATTTTTGTGTACAATGTACAATGTACAATGCTGTCTCTTCTAAACATTCCATTGACTAAACACTTGAAAAAAATGTTTCTTTCTTTGTCAGTGCTCGGAAAGGCTTTTTCTACAGCACTTTTAGCGTTACGGACAGGTATTTGTCACAGTGTATAGTTAAATAAGCTGAAACGACAACGGGAAGACGAATCAAAGAGGAGAAGAATTCCAAAAGTATATGGCCAATTTTACATACCCACCATTGAGTTTGTCATGTTGCATTCATTTCCTTATTTTTCCAGCATTCATATGTGTGGCAAATTCATCTTGACCTGTTCAGTATATTTAGTTCATCTAACACCACACCAGCATGTAGCTCCATCCTTCACTACAACAGTACTTGATCCACATCTTGATTCTTGTAATTATTTAACCTGGCCAGTATACCCACCACTCCGTCCTGCACCATACCATACCAGTACGGTGCTTTACCCTACGCACATTATCATTACTCACCTGACGCCACTACTAGATTCATCGTATTCAAACTCAGTATTCAAAACGTACGACGAATTCACATTGACTCGTTCAGTTACGTGACTTGCTCAGTATACGCCTTCCATCTTAATTCTGCACCAATACACTACTGATTTACTCACCTGACGCCGCCGCGGGGGTCGTCGTAGTTGAGTCTGTGCTGGTGGTGGTACCAGGCGAGCTGCAGGGCCGTGGCGGTGGGCACGTCAGCCACCAGACACTGCAGCTCGATCGTCGACCCTTCCCGGTAAAACTTCTCCCGCAGCTCCACGCCGCGCTCGTCCAGGATCTGAATGGACGCCTCTGTGCGGGGGGAGGAGGGGAAGTGGGAGTCATGAGAGAGGCACGTAAAGACAGGCCTGGTGTGAATGGAAGCCTCTGTGTGTGAAAAAGAGGTTCTTAGCGAGTCTGTTTAGTGATTACAGATGGAAGTAGAGAAGTAAAAAGCAATAATGCTCTGAAAAAAATTACTCAGTAATTGTGGAAGAATTACGGTTGTTATTAAAGGATGAAAGAGAACAGACGCGTATAGCGAGGCTGACGAGTGACTAGAAATGTAGGAAGGAAGATCTATATTGACACCTATAAGGTTTAAAGATGAGCTAGTAATAACAAGTGATTAATTAGAAATATTATTAAAAACATGAGAGAACATAAGAAGATAAAAAAAAAAGTGCAAAGACCAAAAACCTTACTATCTGTCATCACTTTCCATATGTTTGTCCAGTCTTTCCTTCAACTTGCATAATAGCTTTGCACTGTACTAATTTTTGCCAAGTTTGTATCACACTTCACTCTTATTTATGAACCAGTTCTTTGAAAAGTCTTGAAATTGGTACAAGAAATAGCGATCTGAATGGTTAGGTTAAGTTACGCTTGGTCAGGTCAAGTTAATGTGGTTAGGACGCTGTCACCAAAGAGAGAGACTGTTTAGCATCAGTGTGGAGTGAATGGAGTTCTAAGTAACGCAGTGAATGGATAAGAGTTACTTGAATGGTCGGCTGTCACTGTAAGATGTATTGGTTGGTTCCAGGTCTTAATAGAGAAGGTAGTAATACATAGTGAGATGCTGCCTCTATCACGGATGGCCTTTGATGTAAGAGTAATACAAGGTGGGTTAAGGATTAAGTAGTTTACATTGACGTTTCTGTGGCAGTGTGGTGAGCTGCTCCATCAATCAAGCTGCTATCTATTTATGTAAGAGGAGATCTGTTCATCGGTAACACAATGGAAAAAAAAATCCCCAATTGAGGTGTCAGTCCCTAAAAAAAACAATGAAGAAAAGGGGATTGAAGAAATGGAAACGGTGTCCTAAAAATATCCTTTGTCTTTTTCAAAATCAAACTACTAACTTGCAGCACATTTAAATCAAATTAGAAGTCTTGATATTGAAAGACAGGTCATGCATGTGGATATTTGTAGTAATTTTGAACCTTGTAAAATCAAAACTATGGTTATCAGAAAATAAAAATAAAAATGAGAGATGAGATACATGAATGTGTGAAGTGTGAGTGAACGTATTACACCTCCTACCCATGCAGCGCTGTGGGTGCTACGCTACTGAGTACTGAGGCTCAATGGTAGGACACATGCAAGGATTTGCACAACTGTAGTGCAATTTTTCCTATCTGTGTTGTAAGTTGATGGTTAATGTTTTGCCTAGACATTTTCCCTTCACAACTCAACCTATTCTTGATGAAATACCTAATAAGAGTATCAAAACTGTCTTTCTCCAGCCCCACTGCCACCTGGATGTTACACAGCTACAAATAAGTTGAAGTTAATCTGAACGCTTTCCGGGAACAGTGACAAGCAGGTCGTTCTCCACTCTGCATCTCACTCTTTTATGCACTATATCACAACAAACTTTCTTTCAGCCTTAATTAGCGCCATGCCACTAAAGAATAAGACACTAATTCACCTTAATCTAAATAGCCTTGCGTGATTCGTGACAAGCAGGAAGTTCAAGGTCTTGCTGAGGAGGTTAAGGAGGCAGGACAGGCCACAGGCGTTGTATTTGTCACACTGCTTCAAGTCACTGCATGCACGAGCCATCCTTCACCCAGCAGTGCCATCACCACCACAGCGTCCTTCACTCAACGCGATAACAACACAATTACCAGCACGCGAGAACGTTCGCTCACCATGCAAACTCTGCACTTGTCACAATATATTTTCACTATCTTCAGCGTCTCTTTTTTTCATTATTTTCATGTTCCACTTTTCTAATTTTGTTATCGTGTTTCTTTTTTTTTCTTAGTATATTTTCTCAATTTTATATCCTCTAATTTGTTCACATGTCACAATTTTTTCTCTTCTTCGAGTATTTTCTCAATATCAATATGTGTTCATAGTCTTCTGACAATACTTGACAGTTGACCCAATAACAAAGCAACAGTTTTTAAGAATGAAGAAAAGGTATTTAAAACAATGGAAACGAACAGTTTCACGTATCACTGATCAAAGACAAAAAGACTGTTTAAGGCTGAAGGAAGAGACGAAACGTTATGAAAATTAATGGAAAATTACTACAAATCTTCTTTTTTTCGTTTTCTCAGCGTGTTGTTTCGACTTTACGTCCTCTGATCCTTTCACCCTCTCCTTTCAGTATTTGACTACTGACTCAATGATGTCACACAAAATACAGTCGAACTTAATTTGTTCATGCACGTGTCACAATCTTTTTCCTAGCTTTTAGCGTTTCCTCAAATTTAAGTCTATTGATCAAAGAAATTATAGAGGCTAAGTATGTGGCAGGAAGTGATATATTGGATGTGAGTGTGGCAGGAACCTTGACTTCTGATCGTGGCTGTATGGGCTTGAAGTGACCCTTGAGAGCTTACTTGACCTACTCATGTCACTTTTCTTTGATTATTGAGGTAACGGTAGCTAACTATAACGTGCATTGTACATTGACTAGATGCACAATTGATATTTTAGATAGCAGCATGACTGTATGTATGAGTGTCTGTAGGTGATGGGATGATATTATAAAGAATATAATGATGCATCTAATTACTGTGCAATTCATGTTATTATTGGGTACCATTAGAATATCTTTAGACAATCATGTAAAATGGAAAATTTGTCGTAACCAGTTTGTTAAAAGTCATATTTAAACTCATCCAATATAATAATGCTCTCTATATAATGCTACATCTAATTATTGTACAGTGAATGCTGCGTTGTTATGAGGTGACTATATTTTCAATGCAATGTATCATAATCAAATTGGTTAAAGATCCCTAGTTACTCATTCAATGCATTATATATTCATTTACTCTTGCCTGACTAATGTTACGTGTATTATGGATCCTCGTAATATTGAATAGGTTACGTTGGTGTTGTAAGAATAATGTCCGGGGTGATATTCTTTAATACTGATATCATAGTGTTCTGTATGTAGCCACCTCAATGGAGAGTGAAGTACTGACGAACCTGTGTTATATTAAGTCCTGTGAATTTTTACTCGACGTGTATTTCATGTTAAAACCCCACTTTCAGCGTCCCTGTAACTCTCTCACTACTGTGGAGGCCCTTCCATCACTGTCTTGTAAAGCCTGTACGTACCCATGAATGGAGACAGAGGAGACAAGAGACAACAGGTGGTTAATTCATACTTCTTTTGGATAACATAAATATTTAAGCGAGTTTGGAGCTAGAAAATAAGTACATAAAAAGTTATCGAATAGATAAATTGTGAAGCAGTGAAAGGAATGAAACACATGGCATTCAGTAAACAAAATGCAGAAGTTAATGACTGTATCGAAACAGATTTGCTGGTGTGTGTGTGTGTGTGTGTGTGTGTGTGTGTGTGTGTGTGTGTGTGTGTGTGTGTGTGTGTGTGTCTGCGCGTACGCGCGTCTGCTTCTGTGTCTGCGTCTGCGTCTGCATTTCTTGTTTTTTTTCAAATTTCTATTACTACTACTACTACTACTACTACTACTACTACTACTGCTACTAAAAATAATAATAGTAATAATGATGATGATAATAATAATAATAATAATAATAATAATAATAATAATAATAATGATAATAACAATACCACTACCACTACTACTTTATACTACTACTACTACTACTACTACTACTACTACTACTACTACTATTAACTAACTAACTACTACTGCTACTACTACCATCACCACGACCACCATCATAACCAACACCACCACTATTTTCAAACCTAATACTATTACCATTACTACCATCAATAATATTCTACTGGTATTACTACTATCATTACCGCCACCACCACCACCACCACCACCACCACCACCACAGTGACTCAGGACGTGTATTTAGGCGGTCTGGTCTCAGAGTTAATGTGGAAAGTGACTCATGAAATATTAAAAGCCTTCAGTTGAATGTAAATAAATATGATGTGCATTAGTTTACAGTTCATGATTATTGTTAATGGCCTGAGTACAGTTTGTTTAACATACATTTCAGAGTGCTTTGCTTCACAATTTTCATGCTGTTTTAACTGGGCCTGTTAATTTGGCTCGTTTTACCGTATTTAGTATTCCGTGTAACTAATGGATAATTGTTTGAAGTTGTGTGTCATGATAGAGAGTTGTGGTTAACGAACAGTCTGTTGTCTGTTGTAATCTGAATTGAAGCTTGTTTAATTTGATCTAACGGGGGAACGAGTTTTTCATTCCTAGTAACTTTCGTAATACTTTCTTTAGACAAGTTTGTTTGAAGTGATGCATGGTGATAAGAACTTGTGGTTAGTTAGTAAATAGTTTATTGCAATCTGGATCTAACGTAATCTTATTTTTAATCTAATCTAATGTAAGAACGACTGCTTTTTTTCCTTATTTCTTTCGCGGGAGCTTCTTCAGGGTCCCTGTGTATGAAGTGATGTATTTGGTAACGTCACAAACACACCCACCTCCTGTAGAAGTATGGTTAGGTTAAGTAAGTTTGGCTTGGAAAATGTCTGGTTAGTTCAGGTGAGGTTCAGTCAGTTACATACCTACGACCTGCAGGTGGATGGTGCGGATGAGGGGCGGGTGCGTGGATACCTGGCACTGGTAGCTGCCCTCGTCACGCCGCTGCACGAAACGGATCCTCAGGCGCCAGTCGTTGGGCTGCTCGAAGTTGAGGGCGAACCTGAAGAAGGGCAGACGAGGTGTTGACTTGACTGACTGACTAGTTGAATGATATGGAGAAGGTAGTGAAGAGTAGGACAGAATGGAGAAAGTGGTCTGGAAAAAACTGAACTTCATCCTATTGAATGATTCATTGATATATTGATTTATAAGAGACGAGGAAGAAGGAAGGAAAAGAGGGAAGCGAGTGAAAGTTTCGGGGAAGGAAAAGTTGATTGATTTAGGAGGAACAAGCATGAAGAATTGATCAATTGGTTTAACTGACTGACAGACGGATTGATTGCTTGAAAGGAACAAGAAATGAAGGAGGTAAGGAGGCTTTGGTTGACTATTATCCCACAAAAGTATGGTCACATTGCTCAATTAAGAAAGGGAAGAGAGAAGGAAGAAAAGGAAAGGTAAATGAAACAGGCGGAGACAAAATACAAAGAATTGAGGCACGAAAAGATGGAAGAAAGGAATGTGAGATGAGTGAAGAGGATAGAGAGAAAAACAAAAAAAAGTAAGAAGAGTGAGGAGAGAGAAAGAAATAGAAACAAGAGTTAAATATGGAAGGATTGAAAAAGTGTCGGTGTACCGTAGGAAAAGAGGAAGAAAGAAAAACGAATTGGGAAAAAGGAAAAGAAAGAGAAGAGAAGGGAAGGAAAGAAGATGGTGCGTGCTTGGCAAGGATCAGGAGTGAAAGATGAAAGGCGGTAAGAAGGAAAGAAAACCTAGGCGGAGGAGTAAGAAAGATGAGGGAGGCAAGGAGAGAGGAAGGGAGGGAAAGACGGAGGAATGGGGGGTAGCGCAAAGAGTGTGTGGGAGGGAATCAGGGATGCCATGAGAAGGAGATAAAGGAGGAAAGGAAGAGAGAGCGAGAAGAGAGTGAAGTAAGATGTGTGTGTGTGTGTGTGTGTGTGTGTGTGTGTGTGTGTGTGTGTGTGTGTGTGTGTGTGTGTGTGTGTGTGTGTGTGGGAAGAAAGAAAGAATAAGAAAATGAAAATAGAAACGAAAAATGAGGGAATCTGCGAGTGAGAAAAACAGAATAAGAAAGTTGGAAACAGAACGAAAAAAAAAAATTTATTGAGTGTGGAAGGGAGAGTCGATGTTCGCGAGAAAGGATATCAGAAAGAAATGTTATCAAAGTTATCAATACCGTATACATTTTTTTTCATTAAATTTAGGTCACAATCACAAAACCTTACTCAATATCATTATTCTATTACTTATCTTATTTTGCTATGTTTTGTTTCTGTCATTGTCACTTCTTTCGTCATCAATACTTTCACGATATCAACTAAACACACACACACACACACACACACACACACACACACACACACACACACACACACACACACACACACACACACACACACACACACACACACACACACACACACACACACACACACACTATTATCACTATCATTTTAAGCATTAAATAATAGAAAACCGAAATGCTGGAAAAAAACCATTTAGACAAAATAGTCGAGGCTGATGAGGCGAAACACAGTCATCACTCAAACAACAAAGAGAGCAACTAAAGACCGAGAAGGAAAGAAGCAAACCACGCCAGACGCAGCTTCCTCACTCGTGTGTTGGCGATGACAAGCGGACCAAACTTCGGCTCCAGAGTTTGTGTCTTGTTTGTGTGTGTGTGTGTGTGTGTGTGTGTGTGTGTGTGTGTGTGTGTGTGTGTGTGTGTGTGTTTGTTTGTTTGTTTGTTTGTTTGTTTGTTTGTTTGTTTGTTTGTTTGTTTGTTTGTTTGTTTGTTTGTGTGTGTGTGTGTGTGTGTGTGTGTGTGTGTGTGTGTGTGTGTGTGTGTGTGTGTGTGTGTGTGTGTGTGTGTGTGTGTGTGTGTGTGTGTGTGTGTGTGTGTGTGTGTGTGTGTGTGTGTGTGTGTTTTATGTTTGTTGGTTGTTGGAAACGTAGACATACACACTCTCTCTCTCTCTCTCTCTCTCTCTCTCTCTCTCTCTCTCTCTCTCTCTCTCTCTCTCTCTCTCTCTCTCTCTCTCATACAGCATCAAGTATTTAATAGTGTAAGTCATCACAAACGGTTTCAAAAGGGCCAACAAGTCAGACTGATGTTCGTTCTTCCTTTGTGTTCCTTTCTGTAACTTCAATAATTTCTCAGAAGGCAGCACAAGGAGAGTTACGTAGAAAGTGCGTATTGTCAGTGAAGTTACTGCATTCTAATGATCGCTTCTTGACGGGGTTTGTCATAAAAGGCTAAGGAAAGAAGTGAGGTGGGGGCGCTATGGAGTGTCTCAAGAAGTGCCTATTTACTTGGAGTGTCTTAAGCATTTTCCTTCCACGTATGGCTTTCTCTTGATGTACGGTAAAGGTATTCTGGAGCAGCAGCATCAACACACCTGGGAAATTAAACTGGCTGCCTCACAAGTTGCTTTTTTTTCTGTTGTTTTACCTGCAGCTTTTTTTTTTAAGGATAAGTTTTTATATATTTCAAAAACGAAAGGGATTGTTAGTGAACTTTTACTTTATTTTCTTACTCTTGGTTATTCTCGTTTAGGACAGAATTAAAGAGTTTTGTTTTGTACTTATAAAGATTACACTCACAGCAAAAAGATGCCATTCACTGTTTCCTAAGACTATTTATATTGTCTGTAAATTATTTTTTTTATTCGTTATTATGTTTATTGCTACGAATGTATCATTAACCGGTAATGTGTTCACTGCGTAGCCTATATGCCCCTCATTCAACATTATAGTTATGAAAGCCTCTATTGGGTAGTGTAAATGCCTTTTATTGCACGTTTAGTTACGAAAGTCTGTTGTGTTTATGCCTCTTATTGAACGTTATGATTGCGTAGTGTATATTCCTCTTATTGAACGTTGTAGTTACGAACGCCTCTATTGCGTAGTGTATATTCCTCTTATTGAACGTTGTAGTTACTAAAGCCTCTATATTCACAGCAAAACATGTCATCCTGAGTAAAGCTAATTCCAGTGTTGATAGTTTCATTTTAGATACAGAACACTGAGTAGCGCTACTGAAGTTAGAGTAATTAGTAGTCAAAAAGTTTAGTGTCTCTTAGATCATGTGAATTAGTGTTTTAAAAGGTGTTTTTTTTTATTATTATTCTTAAAAGATGTTAGAATAAAGAATATCGCATCATTAATCGAGTTGCCGGGTCTCAGCGCCGCGCAGGGGATGTGTTCTGGTCAGCGTAATGAGAGAGGTGCTGTTGACTCTTCTTATAGCTTTCATCTGCTTAGTAAGATGGTACTGTATGGACATCTGTTAGTACTTGGGTGTCTTGATGTAAATACCTTTTGAAAATATCCGCTGGAAATGCCTGCTGGAATTGTTGTTGTAGAAAGGGCTTTTGAAAATTACTGTTGTAAATTTTAAAAGAAAATTATGTTTGAAATGCCAATTGAAGCTCTTTGTTTAGAAGTACCTGTTGAAAATGTCAGTTGATAATGCTTGTTTCTAAGTTGGTGTGACTTTTTTCACTTTTTTTTCAGTGTTGCAAGAAATCTTGTAACATTATAATACTAGAAACGCTACAAGCAGACCAGACCAGAACTCCAGGTCTCTCGGTGTTCTTGGTGCTGCTTTGTTTGAGAAAAACGCAATAAATTATTTCACTACGACAGTTGGCCTTTTCACTGATGGGGTCATCCTTTCTTAAATTCATGTATATATTCTCTCTCTCTCTCTCTCTCTCTCTCTCTCTCTCTCTCTCTCTCTCTCTCTCTCTCTCAGAGCGAAAAGAAAAAGAAAAAAGGCTATTTTTCTTTTTTAAACTACAAAAATACAAACCACATTAAATCATTTCTCTATGGACAGTCACCCCTTCCACTGTTGCATATATTCCTTGTTAATATTCACTGCACTGTATAAAAACAAAACGAAAATAAATAACAATTGTAACTTATTTTACACAGAAAAAAGAGAGAGAAAAAAACACTTTAACTTTGTCTTGTCTCTACCACACAAATATTCAAGTAATTGTCTTACATTAATATTCTAAAGAAAATTATAGAAATTTAAAAAAAAAAATTGTCTGGTAGTGATTAAGTTAGCAGAAAAACGTTAGGAAATAAATGAAGCTGCATGAAGCCCAAACATTCCTTCTATCATCGTAATTTATAAATCTTTCTAATCTTCTTCTAAAAAGCTTCGTAATGACTTACCACCAACAACTGGTTTGCTAAGTCCATTCCATTCATCCACCACTATACTTGAAAATAAATTCCTACTTACATTTTTTCTGTTCATCTTTATCGAAGTTTCAAGAGGACGGTTTCTGAGTGCAGTTAAATCAGTCTTTTTTTTTTTTTTTTACGTTTTCTGTCTCATTGTCTTCTAGTATTCTTGGTAGAGTCCAAAAAAGAAACTCGTATAAATAAGTTGATATAATAATTCTCACAGACAATATTGTTTTCTGCATTGAAAACTCCATTGTGTCTCGATGTGGTGGAGTCATTCTCTGCTGAACATTGACTTCTCGAAAATTATGGCACTTATTCATAGACTGACATGAGTGACTGTCTATTGAACAATGAATGCATACAGAACATACATGGAAAGATTTTTTTATGTATTCTTGCAATGAATGTTTTTTTAAAAAGTTGTAGTGTAAAGTTTATTGTCTGAAAATGTGCTTCAGTCTGATATTCACATTAAGCAATTAATTTCCTACTCCCCCCCAAAAAATGTGTAAAAGATTTTAACTCTTTCTCGGAAACTGTTAGTGGTGATTGCTCATTGTAGAATGATCGGAAGGGAAAACGACTAACTTGATTATCCAATCTAATATGTATGAGTCTATGTATGTAAGTATGTATGTACGCACGTATGTATGTATGTATGTATGTATGTATGCAAGCAGTGTAGATCTATTCCATAGTTCTTGTGAAAAAAAAATACATAAAGAGGTTTACAAAACAAATTCTGGCCGTAAATGTTTGTTTAAGGTACATTGCAAGTGTAGTGTGTGCGGTGATGTGGTGCAGTCTAAGATTCGTATCAAACAATCCATTACCAAAATAACCTTGACGCGTGAAACATTGTTGTATTCACTAGACTTTTAGTGGTGCTTCTTTCTTGTAGATCGACTGGAAGGAAGTAATAGTTTACTTTTTAATATGATTTTGTGCATGAATGGAATATAAACCTATTTTCCTTCGTCCAGTGAAGAAGACTTCATCTTTAACCTTCAGACAGACTCAAAGAGCATACAGGAATAGGTTCATTTAATATTTCTTACAGGTAATGATAAAATGTGCTGTAAAAAGTCTCTTTGTATCCCTGGTTTTACTTCAGTTTATGTATACCAGTGCACATAAAGTATTCAGGTATTCTTTCTCTCAGCAAAGAAAAACATCAGCTTTAATGTCAGAGTGCTGGCGGAGAGACAGACACACGCCAGGCCCTTGTCAATACGCCCAACAGCCTTTCGTTAATTCACACGTTACATACAGCCTTTGATGGTCGCAGCAGGGGGGAAACAGTTGCCTTGATGATAATGTGATTGAGTTGCCCTGTCCTGCTGATGCACGCCATTGATTTGCCTTGCTCTGCTGGTAACATGACTGAATTACCTTACCGTGGTGAAATGCAACTTTTATCTTTCTTTGCTATTGAATGATATGAGTGAGTTATCTGATATTACTGAGATGTGGAAATAGAGAGACTGTTGTAATGAATTTTAGGAAGTATAAATCTAGAATTGCACGCGAACATTACTTTGCTACACGAAAGATATTCCGAGGAAGAAATTGTTACTCTTTATGATTGGACGTTACTTAACATAAGTTAGTTCTGAAATAAACATTTAACTGTATCAGATTGCGAGGGAACATGCAAAGTTATCTTGGTGGATTTGCAACTCGAAAAATATTAATGGATAAATAAATAAATCAACAGATTAATGAATAAATAAACTAAAGCAAGATGAGGTTAATAAATGAACTTGTTTGCGATGCCGAAGATGAAAGCTATCAAATGTAATGGATACACACACACACACACACACACACACACACACACACGTGTGTGTGTGTGTGTGTGTGTGTGTGTGTGTGTGTGTGTTATTATAATAATAAACGGTTTATTAATTAGGCAATGTAAAAAAAAATACACTGAAAATGTGAAAAAAAAGTGTGTGTGTGTGTGTGTGTGTGTGTGTGTGTGTGTGTGTGTGTGTGTGAAGTTATCTCATCCTGTGCAGGTTTTATTCCCTCGCCGTTGACTCGCCTCGCATTAAACTCCCCGACAGAATTATAACACAAACTCACAAATCCTCCCGCCGTGAAGATAAAAAGGCGAGGTTTTCTGCCCTGATTACATACATACATACATACATACATACGTACACTGCTGGGTGGCGGTGTGGAGCAGCAAACACTCCCTCCCCCCTACCCCCCCCCAAGGTACAGAACTAGTCAATGAAAATATTTATATATCTTTTGTCTTTTGTCTTATTTACTTTCTGTTTTTCTTTTTTATATTGTATAAGGAATTTGCAGGAAAGTCTTACTTATTCATGTTTTTATACGTGAGTTTCTGAAGCAGCCGTAACTTCCCATTGAAAACAGTTATATACCTTCAAAATTTTCTTCTCTTTTTCTTATTTTGTATTACAGATATTTTGTGACATACCTGAATTTACATGAAAGTTTGTTGAATTGTCTTACTGATTAATTCATTCATTTGTTGCTTTATTCATTCATGTGTTCATTCATCAATTACTGACAAAGAAGTCTTGATAACAATAAATGTGGGAAATGGCGGTAAAATGTGAGGGGGAACAAATGCACATCTTTATTTTTTCTATATATTTTTAGGGCAGTGGCTATTAGGTGGGACCTCTCTCTCTCTCTCTCTCTCTCTCTCTCTCTCTCTCTCTCTCTCTCTCTCTCTCTCTCTCTCTCTCTCTCTCTCTCTCTCTCTTTCTTTCTTTCTTTCTTTCTTTCTTTCTTTCTTTCTTTCTTTCTTTCTTTCTTTCTTTCTCTCTCTCTCTCTCTCTCTCTCTCTCTCTCTCTCTCTCTCTCTCTCTCTCTCTCTCTCTCTCTCTCTCTCTCTCTCTCTCTCTCTCTCTCTCTCTCTCTCTCTCTCTCTGCAGAGAGAGAGAGAGAGAGAGAGAGAGAGAGAGAGAGAGAGAGAGAGAGAGAGAGAGGGCATGAAATTTCGTAAACAATTTAATCCTTTATCTGACACAAATCTTATCTCTTAATTCCCTTCATTCTGAATATACTTTTATCTGTTTATATATTTATTATTTCATTTATCATTATTTACTGTATTTATTTTGTTTATCTATTCATTAACTTTTCTCCATTAACAGTGTTCATTTAGTATGTTTTTTTTATACTTATCATTTATTTGTCGTCTTTCTCTATTCATCTTTGTATCATTTTTCCATTAACCATTTATTATGTACTGTTTTGTTATTTATTTTCATCATTTATTTTACCTTTTTTTCTTTCATCTAATTTTTCTATTCATCTTGGTCTTTTAAAGGATTCATGATCGCTTTACTTTATTACTAAATATTTACACGCATTTGAATTTGTAATGTTCCTTCTATTGTCCAGTGACGGAAACTAATCCAGTAATCCAAGACGAAACAAAAAAAGATTCCATGACAAGTAAGAAAAAAAAAAAAGCTCGAAGGAAAACAAACATGCGTCACTAATCCTTCTCTGTTGTTACTGTTCCTGGTGGTGTCTCCTTTTTGGTCATTTCAATCAACATTTCTCTCTGCTCTTTTTTCCCCCCGTCAGTGTCACGCACTCTGTAAGTTTGCCACCTCAACGCACGCGAACTTGGAAACAGTGACCTGTATTCCTAAAAGTTTGGGTTGTTTGTCTTTGCTACTTCTGTTTTTTTTTTTTTTTTCGTTCTTTATATGTTTATTCTTATTTATTTACTTATTTATTTTTTAGTGTCACGCATTCCAGCTCTGTAAGTCTACCATTTGAACACACGCGAACTTAATAACACTGATTTATATTCCTAATAGTTTGTGTTGTTTATAGGTATTTTTTTCATCTTTTTTTTTTTTTAAGTGTACGCTTCCCAGTTCTGTAAGTTTGCCACCTGAAGACACACGAACTTAGTAACACTGATCTGTATTCCTTAAAGTATGGGTTGTTTATCATAGCTACTTTTACTTTTTTTTTTTTCATTCTTTATCTATCTATTTATTTGATTTTATTTATTTATCTATTTTCAGTGTTACACCTCCTGGCTCTGTAACCCTGGCACCTGAACGCACGCAAACTTGGTAACACTGACCTGTCTTCTTAAAAGCTTGGGTTGTTTGTCTGAGTTTCTTTTGTTTTTCTCATTCTTTATCTATCTATTTATTTTATCTTATTTATTTAATTACTTTTAGTGTTACGCCTTCTGGCTCTGTAACTTTGCCGGCTAAAGACACGCGAATTTGAGAACACTGATCTGTTTTCCTAATAGTTTGGGTTGTTTATCTTAGCTACTTCTATTTTTCTCATTGTTTATCTATTTATGTTTCTATTTACTTATTTTTAGTGTTACGCATCCTGGCTCTAACTTTGCCACCTAAAATACGTGAATTTGAAACACTGATCTGTATTCCTAAAGGTTTGGGTTGTTTATCTGAGCTGCTTCTATTTGTCTCATTCTTTATATATTCATTTTTTTACTATTTCATTTATTTCTTTATTTATTTTTAGGGTTACGCCTCCTGGTTCTGTAACTTTGCCACCTAAAGACACGCGAATTTGGAAACACTGATCTTTATTCCTAAAAGTTAGAGTTGTTTATCTGAGCTACTTCTATTTTCTCATTCTTTATCTATTTATTTTTTTTTATTTATTTTATTTTTAGTGTCGTTTATCCTGGGTCCGTAAGTTTGCCACCTGAACACACGCGAACTGTGTAACATTGATCTGTATTCCTCAAGGTTTGGATTGTTTATCTCGACTATTTCTAGCAGTCGGAAAGAAATCTGACATTCTGGCTTACACTACATACTTTGAACAGGCTCTAGTAAAAGTTGAGGTTTCCAGAGGTGTTTTCATGTTGTTGGTGATAGTTGGTCGTGCATTTTACACCATCAGTGAGGAAAGCATGCGTGAGAAAAGACTCTTGTAGAAGTTGTGGAGGATTTCAAAGTTGTTTTTTTTTCATTTAAGTGGTAGTTTGAGTACTTTATGAAGCACCAGTTTTGAAAAACATACGTGGAAACTTCATTAATCATCATCACGAGCTTTGAAAACAGTGTGGATGAAAATTTAGTCCTGTGTTCCTAAATGTTTCGATGTTTGACCTAGATTGATTTTAAAAGTTTTCATTTATTTTTAATTTTTGTCTGATTTGAGGTTTCCAAATATGATTCTAGTGACAGTCTGCCTCGGATTCTGTATTAAGAACACGTCCAATTTTTATTCTATTTTTTATTTTTTTATGTTCTAGCCTATAGCGCCTGTAGGTCTACTTGAAGAGTATGGGAAGCGCTGTCCAAAAAGTACATTCAAGATTTCATTAACAGTTTGGCTTGAATTATCCATCAAAAACCTTTTCTAAATCCTTTGGCCTTAGAAAAATTGTTACTCGTAACTCAAAATAACAATAGAATTACCACAACTTTTCTGTAATACGTCTTGGTTCAATGTAACCTGCATAGCTTACGTAGTTACAAAAGAAACAGACGTAGCCACATATACCCTTAAACACACGGATAGGCAGACAGACAGACAGACAGACAGACAGAAAGACAGAAAGGAAAGGAACACGAGTGAAGGAGGAAAACTTGACTCAGAGGAGGAAGCAGAAAAGGAAATTGAAGATCAGAGTGGAGAAAAAGAGGAAACAAACAGAAGACAAAACCTAGAGAGAGAGAGAGAGAGAGAGAGAGAGAGAGAGAGAGAGAGAGAGAGAGAGAGAGAGAGAGAGAGAGAGAGAGAGAGAGAGAGAGAGAGAGAGAGAGAGAGAGAGAGAGAGAGAGAGAGAGAGAGAGAGAGACTGTCCAGATGATTGAGGTGCAGGAAGGAGGAAATTAAATAAGAGGAAAAGGAAGGAAGAGAGAGAGAGAGAGAGAGAGAGAGAGAGAGAGAGAGAGAGAGAGAGAGAGAGAGAGAAAGTTTTGATTCTGAATAAACATAAATTTTCTTTCCTATTTCTTCACACTCTTAGAACTGTGTGTGTGTGTGTGTGTGTGTGTGTGTGTGTGTGTGTGTGTGTGTGTGTGTGTGTGTGTGTGTGTGTGTGTGTGTGTGTGTGTGTGTGTGTGTGTGTGTGTGTGTGTGTGTGTGTGTGTGTGTGTGTGTGTGTGTGTGTGTGTGTGTGTGTGTGTGTGTGTGTGTGTGTGTGTGTGTGTGTGTGTGTGTGTGTGTGTGTGTGTGTGTGTGGTGGTAATAATAATAACACTGAAAATAATCGTAGATAAAAAGGCTGTCTAGGGGTTTACCAAGTTGATTATATGAATAGGAGGAGGAGAAGAATAAGAACAAGAAGAAAAAGGCGGAAAGAGAGGAGGAGGAGGAGGAGGAGAAGGAGGAGGAGGTGAAAAAATCGAGAAAATAGATATAAAAAAGTGGAAGATGTGTGTCAGCTACAACAACAACAACATCAATAACAACAACAACAACAACATCAATATCAACAACAACAACAAGAGAGGAAGGCAAACAAAGAGATGAGAAGGGAGAGGAAGTAAGGAAGAATTGAGGAGAAATGAAGTACATAAGATACAAGATAAAAGAAAATGAAGAGACAGATATGAATAAGAAGAAGAAGAGAAGAAACAGGGAAAAAAAAAGCCAGGAGGAAAGAAGGAAAGAGAAAGAAGACGAGGAAGAAACAAGACACATTCAAGTTAACAAGAAAAAGGAGTCAGAAAGAAACAAAAAGGAAGAAGGAAGAGGAAGAGGGATAAGTGGAGGATGACAAGAGAAGGCAGAAAGGGAAAATAAGGTGATAAAAAAGCAAGAGAGGAAGAAGGAGGAGGAGGAGGAGGAGGAGGAGGAGGAGGAGGAGGAGGAGGAGGAGGAGGAAGAAGAGGAGGCTCTGGATAAGAAGGGAAGGAGATGGAATTTTTGAGAAGAGTGAGAAAAAGGGATTTGGAGGAAAGGTTGAAATAGATGAAGGAAAGGAGTAGTAGTAGTAGTAGTAGTAGTAGTAGTAGTAGTAGTAGTAGTAGTAGTAGTAGTAGTAGTAGTAGTAGTAGTAGTAGTAGTAGTAGTAGTAGTAGTAGTAGTAGTAGTAGTGGCAGTAGTAGTAGCAGTTCTGTTTTTTGCTTTTGTTGTTCATATTGTTGTAAAAGAAAGAGTTTTAGTATAATAAATGAAATAGTAGTAGTAGTAGTAGTAGTAGTAGTAGTAGTAGTAGTAGCAGTAGCAGTAGTGGTAATAGCAGTAGTAGTAGTAGTAGCTGTAAAAGTTATAGTAAAAGGCATATCTCAGTTTTATTTCTCTCATTAACTACTTTTTAATTGATCTTCGTTTTTACCATAACGAAGAAGAAATATAATATATAAAACAAAAAAAAATAATAGAAGAAAACCCAAATAGAATCCCAAGAATAACAAACAAAAGTCAAACATTCAGGAGGACAAGAAGCAGCAGGAGAAAGCAAATATAAGAAAAAGTAAAGAAAAGCAGAAGATATGCTAAACATTCTCAGCTGGACAAGAACAAGCAGTGTGTGTCAGAAAGGTCTATGTTCCCACGGTCCGAACCTTAGTTAACGACGGAAACCGAACTGAACCGAACCGAACTAGTGAGGCAGCGCGTGTGGGAGTGTTGAGTGGGTATCGTCTGGGCTCGTATTCCTAATGAGTTTACTTTCTCACCACGACTATTTTCAAATACCACAGACATCATTAACCAGATTCTCACGAGTGTTTCTCCAGCTAATAATGAAGAAATCCTATTAATCTGTTACTAGAATCGTCAGAATGTACTTGAAATCCCGTGTCACTTCAATTGGAGCCTTTTAAAAATGGTAAAGAGAGGAGAAGAAAGCGTTTCTGAATACGTGGCCTGCTCTGGTGGGAGACTCTGCCACATTTTGCACTACTCCCTGGTGTTAGCACGCTCAGCTCACAACCGAGAAGGCACGGGCTCGAATCCCGCGATCGGCGAGGCAAATGGGCGAGCCTCTTAATATGTAGCCCCTGTTCACTTAGTAGTAAATAGGTACGGGATATAACTCGGGGATGGGAGGGGATTGTGGCCTCGCCGTCTCGGTGTGTGCTGTGTGTGTGTGTGTTGTGGTCTCAGTCCTAACCGAAGATCGGTCAGTATGAGCTCTGAACTCGTTCCGTAATGGGGAAGACTGGCTGGGTGACCAGCAGGCGACAGGTGAATAGTGATTCATCTGCCTGGTCTAAGGCGACGCTTGGTTGTAGCTGCAAAAATAACCTGAATCTTATCTTTTACTCTCATTGTGATTATTGTTCAGAGTTAATCGATCTGGCCAGTTTAACTCCTCTTAGTGGTGTGATCTGTTCAAGAGTTGAAAAATATAAAGCGAGGCCCCAAAGTGATGAGCGCCGAGCAGCTCTTACAAGGGAAACTTACCTATTGGCAGTGGTGAAAATGGTGAGAAGGAAGTAATTGGAGAGAGAGAGAGAGAGAGAGAGAGAGAGAGAGAGAGAGAGAGAGAGAGAGAGAGAGAGAGAGAGAATATGGTATTGACTTTAAGGTCAAGGATGTTTTTGATTCTGTGTTACCAGAACCGTGCGTGACTTTGGAACGCACACACCTACACACACACACACACACACACACACACACACACACACACACACACACACACACACACACACACACACACACACACACACACACACACACACACACACACACACACACACACACACACACACACACACACACACACACACACACACACACACACACACACACTGGAAATTTTGCAGGATAAGATGAACTTTAAAGATAAAGTTACACATACAATCTTCCTTCTTCATTGTTCCTCTTCATCACACACACACACACACACACACACACACACACACACACACACACACACACATACACCGCGTAGTGTAGTGGTTAGCACGCTCGACTCACAATCGAGAGGGCCGGGTTCGAATCCCGGCGCGGCGAGGCCAATGGGCAAGCCTCTTAATGTGTGGCCCCTGTTCACCTAGTAGTAAACAGGTACGGGATGTGACTCGAGGGGTTGTGGCCTCGCTTTCCCGGTGTGTGGAGTGTGTTGTGGTCTCAGTCCTACCCGAAGATCGGTCTATGAGCTCTGAGTTCGCTCCGTAATGAGGAAGACTGGCTGGGTGACCAGCAGGCGACCGAGGTGAATTACACTACACACACACACACACACACACACACACACACACACACACACACACACACACACAATGGAAATTTTGCAGGATAAGATGAACTTTAAAGATAAAGTTACACATACAATCTTCCTTCTTCATTGCTTCTCTTCACCTAGCAGTGAGTAGGTACACAAATCGACACACACACACACACACACACACACACACACACACACACACACACACACACACACACACACACACACACACACACACACACACACACACACACACACTCACTGTAAACTGAACTCCAATTTCCCAAGAACACACTCAGGTAAACATAGATATAACTAAGCCAACTCTCCTGGACTTACCTGTCGTCATTGTGATAAGTCTGGAAATCGAAGGTGATGAGTTGAATCTCGTCACCTGTCTTGCGATACCACGACACCTGAAGAAGAGAGAGAGAGAAACACGTTAAGAATGAGGAACAAACACATGGATAGAAAGACATAGAGAGAAAGAGAAACGGCATATAAAACTTAGATATTCACACTCAAACACACGTAGAACAGAAAGAAAAAATTAGACTAAAAAAATGTATTAGGAGGAGCATACAAAACATGACATACAGAGTCACACATACAGTATTTACATTTCATAAAGTTCGCATAGTAGGAGAAAAAAAAAACTTACTCTGTTGAAGTAGAAGAGAGGAGAGACAATATATATGGATGAAAATACATACACACTTACGGAAGAAGAAATAGTCAGTGATATGGTGAGAGTATATACAGTCATGCACACACCGAGAAAAGCATGGTAGATAGGAAAGGAAGTCAAGTTATCCGTTTGTTTCTGCTTAAGTAAAAGAGAGAAGAGATAATATATAAGGGTGACAGACAACACATACACACTTACGGAAAAAGAAACACTCAATGATATGGTGAGAGTATATACAGTCATGTACACACCGAGAAAAGCATGATAGATAGGAAAGGAAGTCAAGTTATCCATTTGTTTCTTCTTCCTCATCGCTCTCCTTCATGCCTCATTGCACAGACACGAGGAAACTATAAGAAAGATATAAGGAAAAACATTTCTCGTGATATCCCGTCTTCGCTTCTTGTTTCCTTCTTCATGCTCCATTTAACAGATTGACAGGACGAGATTAAGAAAGATATAACGAAATGGAGACATACGCACTTTCTCTCTCTCTCTCTCTCTCTCTCTCTCTCTCTCTCTCTCTCTGTGTGTATCTGTCTGTTTGCCTGTTTGTGTCTGTTTCTGTCTCTGTCTGTCTGTCTGTCTGTCTGTTTGTCTGTGTGGCTGTCTGTCTGTCTGTCTCTAATTCTCTCTCTCTCTCTCTCTCTCTCTCTCTCTCTCTCTCTCTCTCTCTCTCTCTCTCTCTCTCTCTCTCTCTCTCTCTCTCTCTCTCTCTCTCTCTCTCTCTTAGGCTCCAATACACAGACACATTCCGTGACTCCCCAACCGTGTTATAAGCCTCGGACTCAATACATAGCGCTGTGTTAACCGTCACCCGCATTTTCTCGTGTCTTGCATTAGCTCAGGGTTGCGTGGCTTGGCTGGTCACGCTACAGACGCTAGCCAGGCCACTTCAGACCCCGCCTAGACCCACCTAGACCCACCCAACTTTACTCAGACCCACATCAGGCCAGTCCAAGCTTTCCAAATCCATCCAAACCCACACAGAACCACTCCAGCCTCACACCATGCCACATACATACATTCTCAGCCTCTCAGATCCACACTCAGGCTACCTAGACCCACTAAAAGGTACCCAAACTTACCCAGAGCCACCCCAGGCTACCCAAACGTACATGATCCACCGCCCACTCGCCCCGTGTTGCCTAGCTTGTGTTGTGGTAATGCAATGTTGTGGAGACTTGTGTTGGTTTCTGGGGAGCTGATGTATGTGTTGAGTTATGTTTATTTTAGGTGAGTTGTGGAGTATGATTTTGTTCTTTGCAGTGTTTTTATTTGTCATTAGTTGATTTTTTTTTCTGTTTCGTGTTTTTTTTCTTGTGAAGGGAGATGTTTTGTTAAGGTTCTTGTGGCTGTTTTCTCCTTGTTTTTTGCTTATTCTTTTTTTTATTTTGATTTGATGACTTCTCTTTTCTTTCTCTTGTCGTTTGTTTTCGTTTTCAGTTTACATTTTTTTTATTGTTTTCCTTTTTTTTCCATTTCGTGCATTCATAAAATATCACAATTATTTTTTTGAAGTTGTTTACCTTGTACTTGTTTTACTTGCTCACTGGGTATTCTTTTGTTATGTTAGATATAATTTCATATTTGTATTTTCTTTTTCAGTTATTTTATGTAATTGTATCATAAACCATTATAGGTACTGAAATAACTCGTGAGAGAGAGAGAGAGAGAGAGAGAGAGAGAGAGAGAGAGAGAGAGAGAGAGAGAGAGAAACGAACCTTTTCTTTACCACGCTCTAAATCTCTCGAGACTGACCTTAATTAAACATCCCTGTCTGTTCAACACGTTTCTCCGACACGCTTTGAATTGATAGCAACAGTACATTACCTAAAACACCCGAATTTACAAGAGCGGCCTTCATATTAAGAGAAAATTAAGAGATACCAAGGAGTTTACGTTTTATCATAAGCACTTTAAACTTAACATTCTTATTCCTTTCATAAGATTGAGTGGAAAGCTCCTCGTGTTTGGAGTTAACAAGCGCGTGTGTTTCCAACGAGAGAATTAACACCTGTCACCTTCACCTTCTTACCTTCAGGTGTTAAAAAGCGTACCTCGGTAATGGCAAGGCACAGGTGATTGCGTGTCTTGGTGTGTGTGTGTGTGTGTGTGTGTGTGTGTGTGTGTGTGTGTGTGTGTGTGTGTGTGTGTGTGTGTGTCTATGCGTCCGTCTTTCTTTTTCTTTTTCTATTTTCTTTACAGTGGAATTGGGAAAGGTGTGCGTGAATCGTCAGGTTGCATCGTTAATTAGGCGTATGTGGAAAAGAATATTAAAGTTTGGGGAGGAATTATGGCTTCTGTAACTCATTGTGCTGTGAAAAAGTAATTGGAGTTATTGCGTGTACCATTCATTAAAGTTTTTTTCTTCTCTTTTATTATCATTTTATTTCTTTTTAAGGATTCTTGACGCAAGAGTAAGAAAAGATAGAAAAAGATAGGGAAATAGCTTGCTCATGATACTAATCCAAGAAAAAGATAATAGCACAGAAAAACCTGCATTCATTACGTTGTCTTTTCTTTATTTTCTTTGTTATTCAGGCATCTAGATATTAAAAAAAGTAACAAAAGAACAAAAGGCTTGTTTATAATGCTAATAAGAACAGAAGAAACACAATTATTACATGTTTTTCTTTATTATTTTTCAATGATATGCTAAGAAGTATGGATAGTAGATGAATAATAACAGTAAATAAAAAAAGCTTGGTCATAATGGTAGTAACAAAAAAAAAGATGCTAACATGAATTATGAAAACAGGTGAAAATGAAAGAAAAGCTAACAAGAGAAGAATCATATACACAAAAAAAGATTGTCTAGCTAATCTTTTTACTTTCCGACACTCATTAACAATTTTACCCCTTTTTTCGTTTCTTATGTGTTGAAGAGTCCGAGGAAGGGTACAAAAAAAACATTGCACATTATACCACTAGAGGAAAAAAGTATAACGGAAAGAGAAAAATGGAATTAACTTAGCCACTTTATATTCTTGGCTGTCTTGATACTCCTCCTTTGAAACAGCTCAAGTCATATGGAGGAATAATAGAGACAAAATTCCAGAGTTTACCATCATTGAAAGGAGTGATTGAAGGTATTAGTTAACTCGAGCATTGATGAGGTGGATGTAATGGTGACAGGGTGTAGGTATTACTTTTGGATCGGTGAGCTGGACGGAATAAATGTGAGAATGAATAGAAAGTCTTGTGTTGGAAGTAGAATTTTTGATAGGAAAGAAAGGTATATGTGTGAATTATGAATATGTATCGGTATTTCTTTTTCTTTTCTTTTTTTTAACGCGTCTAAGGGTTTGGCGTAAGATGCGAGGAGTAAGAGGAAGTCATACTTAATATACTGTTTCTAAGAATGTAATCGTAGAAGATTGCAAAGAAAATTAACGAGTTTATTGACAGAAAGTTTGGAGTAGAGTACAGAAAGAAATAATAGAAAAATCCCGTTCGATATCCTCTTTTAAAAAAGATGATAATAGGAAAAAAATAAAAAGTGTTGGGTTGTTTAGTGTCAGAGTGTAGCGAGGGAACAACAGTACACTCCCCACCCAGAAAAATAAATGTAAGATAAGATTCCAAGAAGTTGATAAGTTCACTTCGTGTCAATAAGTTTGGTGTATGGTACAGAAAAGTAAAGAAAAGTCCCTCTTGAACCATTAATCCCCCTCAAAAAACAACATGCGCTTTAGAGAAAAATCGGAAAGGTTTACCAATTTAGTCTCGGAACAAAGGAAAGAGAAGCACCAGGAAACCATCATTGCTGCACGTGGCAATCTTTATGGGAAACACCTACCTAATATTTTTAACAACCATCTTTATCCATGAATGTATGTAGTCTTTTCAAAGCCTCGTGATGATTTAATACCTAATTGCTGACTATATTGTATTCATCTACCAATGTATTTGAAAATCAGTTCCACATATTAGATCTTACTTTTCCAGGCTTGATATTCCCCGCTAATCGTACTGTACTATGAAAAAGGTTAATGCAGTCCACTAAATCATACTTTTTGCCACTCATGTTTCGTAAAGGTGTGTCTGGCAATATAGCTTCCGTCAGTCAGTTCGTGGGAAGAGATGTCACGGTGTCCAGTGTGCAATGGAGTATGTAGCTGCCTTGAATAATGACCGGCACGAAGGTAATTGCATGGTAGGAGTGTCAGTCAAGGTGTCCAGCGTTGTGTGTGTGTGTGTGTGTGTGTGTGTGTGTGTGTGTGTGTGTGTGTGTGTGTGTGTTGTGTGTGTTTGTTGTGCTTTGATCAGATTGGCCATGTAGGGTGTCAGAAAGTGTTAAGGATATTTCTAGGTAAGACTACAGGTAAAGTTCAGTTAAGCTTCATTATATTATGTTATATTACAACAGTTAAGGTTAGGTTTGCTTATCTTAGATTATATGCAAATTGGGTGATGTCATGTTAGGTTTGGTTATGTTAGGTTGGGAATACTGAGAGAGTTTTGCCGCACGTTAGCAGCTATTTTATGTATTCGAGCACAATTTTCACGCATTTCCATTCCCATCCTGTAATGGTGCAAGGGAACTACTGGTCCATTGTGTAGAAGGTGACGTCAAACAAGTAGATACACGGCTGTATGTTAGTAAAAAGGCTGATACAGAGTCACAAGCTGGACCAACATGAGACCGTGAGCGTTGGCTGGCCGCCGCGTCACAACTGACTAAGGAGACGCTAGCAGATGACGCCAAAACAGTACACAGGAAATACAGGAGCGAAAGATATATGAATTACATATAAATATTGTGATAATTAATAATAAAATGATAAATATAATAATGACAACTATGTGAAGGGGGACCACCATCACAACCGTCTTCATATTTCCTTTCTGTTATCATTTTCTTATCCACTCCATGTTCTTATCTTATTTTATGTGGGAGTCTGAGTTTTACCTCACGTTAGAAGCTGCTTTATATATTCACACACCACTTACACACATTTCCAGTCCCACCTGCTTCATTTTTCTCTTCAGTTAACATTTTCTTATCCACTCCATGTTCTTACCTTGTGTTATGTTCAGGTAAGCCTCATGTTCTTAACTCTCTCTTCATCCCTCTGTCTTATGTTTTGTTATACTTTTATGTTGCTCATCAGCGTTACTAAATGTTGGCTCGTCTTATTTAACAGATTCGTGTAAGCTGTTTTTGCATTCCATAGTATTTTTCATAGTTAAAGCGATAATATGACTGATTCTACGTGGCCAATAAGAAAAACATTAAGTGAACAGGAGTAATGATTTATGTGGCTTTTGAAAATAGTGGTTGTGAAAGAACAAATATTTCAGAATTAGAGAACATCGTTACTCGTCACGCATCATACTTTAATCACCACCGCCGTCACCACCACCGCCACCGCCACCACCACCATAATTATCACTACATCCATAATTCCACAGCCTTCCATCACATACATCACCACAACCACTCCATTACAACTTTCCTCCCATCATTTTAATTTTTCCATCTTCTTTTTATACGGAGCGGCAATGAAGTGGACTTTTTCCTTTCTTTTCACATATTTTTTTCACATCCCTTGGCCATCCTCATTTACATGTTAAAGAATAGACTTTTTTAACCTGCCTTTATCCACCACCACCACCACCACCACCACCACAACCACCACCACCACCACCACCACCGCCGCCGCCATAACTACCACCACCACGAAGACATTTTTTAAAACCTCAATAGCATATTCTATTAAACTATAACTTGAACAATAGAATCTTCGTTTAATAACAGCAATAACTTTCCCCTAGAATATTTAAAACAATCACAAGGATCATGCAAAACAAACTAAGAAAACCTAATTCCGTTCGTTAGAGATCGTTATTTTTTTCTAGAATAAAAAAAAAACACTCTAGAAGCTTTCATTTCTACTAGAGTATGTAAAAATACTACACGAAAATCATAAAATTTAATAACTTCCACCGGAGCATTTTTAATAACCAAATGAACCACGAAATTACACTCGAAAAACACCTTTAATTAAATCTCACAGTAACTCCCACCAGGTCCTATAAATAATTCACCAAGAGCAGACAGCAAAACACTCAGAACCTTACACCCTTAGTCTTCCACCACCACCATCACCACCACCTAGGCTCTACACCGCTAGTATCCCCACCCCGCCCCACCCCTCCACTTGCTGTCAGATCCCCGCCAGTGCCGCCAATATCTTGCCGGTGCTGTCAACAACGTCCACTGAAGGAAATATCAAGACGTCCCTTCCCTGCCGCTTCCCTTCGCCTGATTGTATTGAGGGACGTGTTTCGTCGCCCCTCATCCTGCACGGCTCAGGAGGCGCAGCTGGGTTTGTCTGTCTATCTTTCTGCATGTCTGTCTGTCTACTCATCTATCTGTCTATCGTCTCTTTTATGTATGAGGGAACAGCTGGCCAAGGGCAACGGAAAAAAAAGGCCCGCTTAGTTGTCAGTTCCCATAGAGGTCCGATAGAGTTAGCCAAAAGAAAGAGATAAATGTCTTGAGACCCTTTCCCCTCTTAAAGGAGCCAAGTCATAGGAAGTTGGAAATTTGACACAAATAGGGAATTCCAGAGTTTACCAGGGAAAAGGATGAATGATTGAGAGTACTGGTTAACAGAGTTGGACAGAATAAAGGTGAGAGGAAGAAGAAGGCCTTGTCTGTAATGATGTTATGTTATGGTATATAGTGTGAACTTGATTGAACTTTTTATTGTTTTACGTCTCAGGAGGCTCAGCTGGGTTTGTCTGTCTATCTATCTGTATGTTTGTCTCTATTTATCTATCTGTCTAGTTCTCTGTAATGATGTTATCTTATGGTGTATAGTGTGAATTTGAGTGAACTTTTTATTGTTTCCTGGATTTATCTTGATAACGTTGACTTTTGCGTCTTGTATGTTAAGATATTGTGTTTGAAAATTAGGTTGGAGCTCAAAAAATAACGTAATTTCTTTAATGTTGTTTTGGGTAATTAAAAATCTATGAAGTATTTACCTATCTACATATGAATATATATTTATGTTTTGTTTGGTTGTCTGCCTATTTGTGTGTGTGTGTGTGTGTGTGTGTGTGTGTGTGTGTGTGTGTGTGTGTGTGTGTGTGTGTGTGTGCGCGCGTATGTGCGTGTGCGCACCTTCTTTAAATTACAATATTGAAGAGTGCATCTTTCTCAAACACGTTTACCCACGAGAAATACATTTAACTAACTCTGTGGTATTCAAATATTTTCTCTGCTTTGAATAACTTTTTTTTCCCAAACACAAGAGGCGTATCGCTATCAGTATTGGCGTCGGTATTAGTATTGAAGAGCGTATTGTTTTGTGCCAAGATGAGCTTCAGCAGTAGAGGAAATCATGGTTATGGAAGATGTGGTACTTGAGAACGCTTTTTCCTTGAACTTAAAATCTATTTATTTATTTTTCCACGTTTTTATCTTTTCGTCTGTCTTTATTTCTTTTGTTTCTTTTCTTCGATGTTTTGTAATCTTTTATGTGTTTATCTGCTTTTTATTTTTTCCCTCAAAGTTAGACTTTATTTATTTATTCATATACGTTTCCTTTTCCTGCGTGTCTTTTTTTTCTATTTACTTTTTTTTTTTTTACTTTTCTTCTTTCTATACTACCGCAAGATGACGATCAGCTAAGTCAAGAATCGTCGTCTTGGCAAAGTATCAGCACATCTACGGGAGTTGGTAGGAAAAGTTTTGATATCTTTTGTTCTTATTTCCTTGAAGAGTCTCTCAGGAAGCGGTATGAGGCCACTTGCCAGGAATTGAGGCGATTGTCTTATTGTATTGCCTCTCAGATTGAATTCGGTCTCATTTTTCTCTCTAATCTGTGCTGAGCGATATTAGAAGAGGCATGTTTTTACTTTTTTTTATCGTATTGGTCGATATTATATTGTGGATTGTTTTTCTTATACTTTGTTGATTTTGAGTGATTTTTTTTCATTCTTGTTTTCGTGCCTGTTGATATTTTTTTCTTTTTAATCTTTTCTCTTGCATACCTGGTCGATTTTTACTTCCAATTCTCATTTTTTCTATTTGTTATCATTTGTTAGGTTTTTCTCATACTTTAGTCAATATTTTTTTTCCTTATTCGATTTTTTTTTCATAATTAGCCTATTTTTCTTTTCTCATAGTATTTGGTAGGTCTTTTTGTTGTCTCTCGTATTTCATCATCTCCATTATTTCATCCTGAGTGATGAATTAATCTGGTGTATTTCTGAACACGAGAGGAGAATTATTAAACGACTTCCCGTGTAGTTGACTTTCTAAATTCTATATTCAACTTTAACTCAGTCTCACATTTCAAAGTATATAATAGTTTGTGTTGTAATGTTTTTCCTTTATTTTTCATTATTTGTTTCATTCGTTTCTTTGTCAAACTATTGAAAAAGGAAAACGTAACCAAGAACTCATATTACATTGTGGATTTCTTTTTTTGTTAGTTCATAGCAAAGAACTATAAAGCTATGGTTTATATTGCAATGTTATTTTCTTATCTTCATTATTTTCTTACTTTTTGTTTCTTTGTCAAACACAGCTGGAGAACAAATATATGCCCTATTTTGCATTCCGACACACGATTCGGACATAACTTTGAGACACTGGCTTGTTTCACAGTGCTTATTCTTGAATTTTCATTACTGTTATCATTATTTTCTTTGTCAAACTCATTTACAAAGGACATTAAAATATTCTGGTTCATTTCTAAACATGAGGCGAAAGAAAGACACTGGAATAGTGGTGGTGCTTATGCGTGCTACAATGTTTTTTTTTTTCTTCATTTTTACCCTCATTCTTTTTTTGTGAAACTGGACTGCAAAGCAAATCAAAATATTCTGGTTTATTTCTAGACGCGAGACGAAAAAAGAAAGAGAGATTGAACTAGTGGTGATTCGTGTTGCAATGTTTTTCTTTTCTTTATTGTCTTTCTCACATTCAAAACATTGTGGTACATTTTGCAACACGCGAAAAAGAACTCTGAAACGTGGGTGGTCATGTCGTGTTGCTTTTTTCTAATCTCCATCATTAGTTTTCTATCAAATTCAACTGGAAATAGAATTATTTTGGAACATTTCCAAACAGAGCGAATTTTTTTTTAAATAATTAGGTTATGTGTTGCAATGATTTTCTTTACTATCTGCTATTTTATTTTCAGACTCAATCGTGGAAAAAAAATGTGTCTGAAGAAGATTGGCTCTTATCTTTTTCCTTTATTTTCTTGATACTCTTACTTATGTATTCGTTTCTTTATCGAACTCAAATTCAATTCCAATGTCAAAATATTCTTGGTGAGAGATTGTGAGACTGTAGCGTGTGTTGCATTTGTGATAATTTATAAACACTGGGTGGAAAATTAAGCAAACATTATAACAAGTGTAGCAATGATTGTATTATTGTTATTTTCTCATTCAAATGTAGAAATGAAGATATATCTTCAGCTATTCCTAAACACGAAGAAAAGAATTCTGAGAAGATTATAGCATGTGTAACAATGCTTACACTCTTGTTGTTATTACACTCAAATGAAAAAATCAGAAAGTTCCTTATCATTTCCAAACGTGAACCGATTACGAGAATTGTAGCAGGTGTAGTAATGTTTTTCTGTACTGTTATTTACATACTTTCTTATCACATTCAAATATAAAAGTAAAAATATTCTTTAAGCATTTTCAAACACGTTATTACGAATTTTGAGATGATAGAACGTGTAATGATGATCTTTACTGCTACCGTCATAAAAGAAATGTATAAGAATCAATTCATTCTTAAATAATTCCAATCAAGTGATGACAAATTATAAGATTGCATCCCGTGTGGCAGAGATTTTCTTTGCTCTCATCATTACATTTTCTCTAAGTAAAGATTAACACGAAGGATTGCAATATACATCATTATTACTACATTTCGCGATCTACATGTTCAATCATTCTTAATTAAAGAATAAAACGAATAAATATTCATTAACAAGCTAAACTTTCCAGATAAGAAACATACATCGAAATATACTATTTTACTCTTACCGTTTCATTTCAATACAGAAAAAAAAAAGAACATTCCTAAACGCATCCACTCAAGAAACGAAGCAATGTTGGAAGGGCGACGCCACAGGCCAACAAAATACTTACATATCCATTATTCTCAGCCCTGAAAAAGTGACCTTGAGTGTTTGTCGATCAGCTCACCCCTGCATAAGAACTCCCCTTACCCTATTTGACTCACAGAACATGTCCCAAGGAAGTGGAAGGGGAATTTTTTACAACCTGAGCTTATACCGTCTGTAGGCCTATTCATGGATGATTGGAGTGAGTAGGCCTTCCCTCGTAGTGGCGTAGACAGGATTTATTTTTAAGGGGTGTTTGTATAAGATCGAAGAGAAGACTGAGAGTGAATTGAAGAGATGACAAGCTTAAAGTTGAGTTGCAAAGTGTGCTGGAAAGGAGAGAAGGAGATGCTTTGGATAGGAGTATTTGGAGGAAAGGAATAGGAAGAGGGGGAAGAGGAGGAAAGGAGGAGGAGGAGGAGGAGGAGGAGGAGGAGGAGGAGGAGGAGGAGGAGGAGGAGGAGGAGGAGGTAGAGGAGGAGGGAGATGGTAGAAAGAGGAGGAGGAGGAGGAGGAGGAGGTGGAGGTGGAGGAGGAGGAGGAGGAGGAGGAGGAGGAGGAAGTGGAGGTGGAGGAGGAGGAGGAGATGGTGGAAGAGTAGTAGTAGTAGTAGTAGTAGTAGTAGTAGTAGTAGTAGTAGTAGTAGTAGTAGTAGTAACATTAGTAGTAGTAGTTGTAGTAGTAGTACTAGTAGTAGTAGCAGTAGTAGTAGTAGTAGTAGTAGTAGTAGTAGTAGTAGTAGTAGTAGTAGTAGTAGTAGTAGTAGCAGTAGTTGGAGGTGTAGCATGAAGAGGTATAAGTGAAAGAAGAAAGAAATCCAAAAAAAAAACAAGAACAAAGATAAGAAAAAGAACAAGGACGAGAATAAAAGCAAGAACATGTACAAGAGCAAGAGCAAGAACACGAACAAGTCTAAGAACAACAACAAGAAACACACACAAAAAAAAATATTCTGGATGATATATAAACCCTGATACTTGTAAAGGTGGAAAATTGCAGTACCAAAATAACAACAACAACAACAAAGGTCAAACTTGATTATTGTTATGACGATGATGGTGATAATGATAATACAAACAACACTTAGGTGGAGAAGAAGAAGAAGAAGAAAAAAAAATGAAAGAAAAAAACACAAGGAAGAAAATAAGAAGCCAGTTATTTCTTGCCAGCGATCGTCAGGCATATATTCTCACATACGACGAGTAAGAATAATTAAAAGTGAAAGGAAGAGAAGGAAAAATAGGAGAAAGAAGAACAGTAAATTTAGAACTAGAAATAGCAGTAGTAGGAATACGCCAAAGAATAACCCAAATAACAAATGCAGGAAAAAGACATGCATAAAAAGAAAATTAATAATAAAATAAGTAATAACTTTAATACAACCATTACTGCTTGCGCCAACGAGCAAACGAGTAACATCAAAATAAATAAGCCGGAGGAGAAAGTAAAGGGAGGGGAAAAAATCGTGGCGAAGTAATAATGAGTGCAACGCGTGTTTAATTGTTGTTTCCTCGCTGGTAAAAGTTTCCCTTGAAGTGATGATGGTGGTGGTTGCCTCTTATTGCGCGTGAGGGAAACGAAGAGCGTGCATTGCCAAGGGTGTTGTTGTTGTTGTTGTTGTTGGTAGTGGTGGTGGTGGTGAGGTGGTGGTGGTGGTGGTAGTAATAACGATGATAGTAGTAGTAATGATAACGGTGATAGTAAGGGTTAGATGATAATGATAATAATAATAATAATAATAATAATAATAATAATAATAATAATAATAATAATAATAATATTTTCTCCTTATTCCTTCTCTGTTTCTTATCTCCCATCTTCTTAATCTTTATTTTATCTTCTTACTTTTGTTTGTTTTGTTGTTCCGTCACCTCTTCTTTTTCCTTTTTCTTCCTCTTCTTCTCTTATTTTATATGAAATTGTCTGTTGCTTTGAGAGAAAAGTTTTACCTTCTTTTCTGTTTCTTCTTCTTTTCTTCTTCTTCTTTTCTTCTTCTTCTTCTTCTTCTTCTTCTTCTTATTATTATTATTATTATTATTATTATTATTATTATTATTATCATCATCATCATTATTTTCATCATTATTATCATTTTCATCGTTATCATTACATATTACTGCTACTACTACTACTACTACTACTACTACTACTACTACTACTACTACTACTACTACTACAACAACAACAACAACAACAACAACAACAACAACAACAACACTAACCACAATTATATTCCCTGATCCTCGTCATGAGCGACTAGAATAGACTTGAACGAAGGAACTGGAAACCTTCTGTTGTCTATATTTACTCCCACGATGAGACATGATATGTGTGTCTGGGATTTTCCTCTGAGTGAGACGTAGACCGGCGCACAGCTACAAATAGACACTCTTGTCATTTTTGTCGTTATTATTTTTGTTATTTTTGCCTTGTGATGAGTGTACGAAGGTGTAAATGTTATTGTTATTGCTTCTTATTTCTATTTTAGTGTTGTGACGTGTGTGCGATGAGTGTAAGATGTAATAAATTGTTAAGTTTCTCCTGTTTTCTGTTTTCCTTTAAGTGTGGTTCTAGCTTGACAAATGTGATGATACAGTTTCTCGTTAAGTTGAATCTCAGACTCGTACATAGATAAAGACTTGATATTGTTTTGCTGTCGTTGTTTTCGTTTTACTGTTATTTTAATGTAGCTTTATGGCGGGGTGATGATTTGATAGGTTTGTTTGGGGGTTTGACATCGCTTTGAATTGAATTTGGCGCTGTTAAATAGTAGTATAAATAAATGTCCATTATTATTGCTACTGTCATTAGTATTATTTTGTTATTGGAGAGTATTAGTGTTATTACATATGATAATAAAATTTGTCCGATTTGTGCAGCCTCTCTTGAATTGAGTCTCACACTGGTAGACAGGTTTGTATGTTGCGTTGAATTTCTTGTTAACCTAACCTAACCTAGCCTAGCCATCTCCTCCTAACCTGTTGACAATCTTACTTTGTTATCATCGTTGTGTTATTGTGGTAACTGAATTAGATTGACTTAGTTTATATCTTTTTCTTAATTGATATAAGACAGATAAATTGATATTGATGTAGTACATATTTTTTGTTATTTTGTTATTATTCACAGTTTTGTCGTAATCAGATTTATCTCATATTTTATCTTTCAAATTAAAAATCCAAATTGTATATAGATCTGCATATAAGGTAAATAGATTTTTTTTATTGATATTGATATCGTTAGTCTCATTTTACTATTAGATTATATCATTAAAGTGTTGTTACTCTCTTTAAGTGCAACTTCATGATAGGGGTATAGATATTAAATTATTAATATTAGTAGTTTTATTTTATTGTTCATCATTAGTGCCGTAATATATAGTGTTTGAATCGTTCTCTTGGAAAATTCCTCTCCTTAGAAAAGGAACTCATGAAGACCAAATGTTATGGCTATTATTATTATTATTATTATTATTATTATTATTATTATTATTATTATTATTATTATTATCATCATCATCATCCATTAATCATGGTTGTTATTATTATAGTGTCGTTATAAAAATGAATGAGACCACTGAGGGCAACTTCTCCCTAGAAAGTATATAGATACAAATAAAAAATTACTACCACCATTACTATTATTATTATTTTCATCATTGTTAGCATTTTTTATTACAGTGGCGTTACATTCATACATAATAAATAAGTCTACCCTGGACAGCCTCTCTCGAGAAAATATACGCGTACTGATACAATATTATTGCCAGTGTTATTATTCGTTTTATTGTTACTTTAGTGTTATATGGAGATGCGGAGACTCCCTGATTTATGGGCCTGATTCATGGCCCCGCTGACCCGCCGAGAGAGCCTCCTTCACGACGTCCCTGCGCCATAAATCACACGCGAGGCACTGGAGGAGGAGGAGGAGGAGGAGGAGGACGCCGCTACGGAGAGAATAAATAGAGGAATAGAGATCTTATTTTTCTTGCATATGGGATTGGTACGAGGAAAAAAGTAAAGGTAAAATTGTAGGAATGTAGATCTTACTTACCGTGTATAGGTAGGTTGAAAAAGTAATGGTAAATGTAGAGAAATGGTGTTATGTTGACTTCTGGTGTTGTGGGTGAAAGATTGAAGGTAATGATAGAAAAATAGACGCATTGTTTTTCTTGTTCTTAGCAGGTAAAGAATAAGTAATGATAAAGATAAAAGAATAGTGATCTTATTTTTTATGATGTTAATGATGGAAAATAGATAAAGGAATAGAGATTTTATTTTTCGTGTATACGGGATAGGTAAATAAAAATAATGATTAGAATATACGATGATGTGTTGGCTGTTGCATTTATTTTTTTATTTATTTATTTATTTTTTTTTTTTTTTTGTCATGAAGCACGTCTGGCGGGATATCCACTGCATTCTGAAGGTTCAAGTTGAAGTCATAGTGATTTCTAAGAATGTTCTCACATTTCTAGTATCATTTTAACAATATTTTCACTTCTGTAAGAGGAAAAAGGCTTAAGGGAATACCCGGCTAATCATCTGTGTGACCTTTGAAAATTTAAGTGGTGAGAGCAACACGCTTCAGAACACGGTCCATATATTCTCTACTATATCTCCGTAATGCATCGTTGTCTTCAGTTACGGTCATACCACGAGGTAAGGCAGGTAGGACGCGTACACTTGAGACTGCAAAGCTCCGGTTGTTGCTCTACTCTTGTGAAAACCCTAACCAGTTATAAGAAATGCATGAAAAAATGTGAACAATAAAATTATCAAACCATTTTAACAGCATAGAAAAGTGTTAATTTTCAGGTACAAAAAAAAAAAGAACACATTTTGCGTTTTTCATCACTCAGGCTTACAGTAGATTAGAGTTTTCCCATTAGTACATTCTGTGCTCCGTGTCCGCCAACAATGCATTAATTATTTATTAAAACATTAGGAAACTGAGGTGTGTGTGTGTGTGTGTGTGTGTGTGTGTGTGTGTGTGTGTGTGTGTGTGTGTGTGTGTGTGTGTGTGTGTGTGTGTGTGTGTGTGTGTGTGTGTGTGTGTGTGTGTGTGTGTGTGTGTGTGTGTGTGTGTGTGTGTGTGTGTGTGAATAGAATAGAATAGAATAAAATATTTATTAGTATGCTCAGACTTTACAAGTAAAGTATGGAGCACAGCTCCGTAAGTAAACGAACAGTAACAAGAATAATACAATACAATGTTTCTAAACAGAAAATAACAAAACTAAATAAAACAGTATCAATAATCTACCATACTGATCATTTACCTAAACTTACTCATTACTAACCTTGTAAACACAGATAACTTTGTGAGAATATTTACATTTGTATTTTGCAACAACTCAGCAAACTTAGATATTGTTGGTCTAACTGTATAATAACTTGGTACATACATATCTCTACACCTTACAAAATCTTCATTTGAACATTTAAGTAACACATGAAATTCGTCTGCTATTGCATTTTCATTGCACATATTACATATCCGCTCTTCTCTGTTTACACCTGTGTATCTACCAACATTTATTGGTAATTTATTATTGCATGTTCTAAATCTAGTTAACAATATACGATTTTTTCTGGTAATTTAGTTAGATAAATTTCTAGTCCATAAACACCCTTGAATGTATAATAGTTACTACATATAGCATTTGTTGACAAACCATGATACTAAGTAGTGATCCACTGATCCATTAATTTTCTTTCGACTGCCTTCTTGAACCACACTGTGTTCGTTTGGTACATTTTGTGCTAACCAAGTTCCTGTCATACCACATTCATTTAACAAATTCTTTACAGAGGCAACCCAAGGAGAAGTATATAACCCTAACCTGTCAAGATGTAACAGACACTGATACATTACACAAGATAGTTTTGAGTGTTTATCTGTGATCAACCGAGACCAGAAACATAACATCTTACACTTGATATAAATATCCAATGGGTATACTCCCAGTTCACCATATACCATAACATTACTTGTGTTTTTATGTACAAACAACATATGTTTTAGAAACTTTAAATGTAACAATTTATAACAATTTATAATATATAATATAATGTCCCCAAATTTCAGATCCATAAGTCAATACAGGCAGTACCATAGTATTAAAAAGTTCCAACTGCATGTCTACTGGCAAGTCAAATTTTCTACACTTTCCTACCAAGGAGTACATTGCCCTTGTAGCTTGTTCTTTCAGTTCTAGCTCTCCTTTGCGGAATCTGCCATTATAATTGAATGTTAAACCAAGGTATTTATAATCTTCCACCATTTCATTTTTTTCACATCCGAAATGAAATTTATATTTGCTTAGGTCAACTTTTCCTCTACTAAATATTACTACTTTAGTTTTGTTACAATTTAGTTTTAATTTCCATGCATTGCAGTAGGTGTTTAATGCTGTCAGAGCCTGTCTCATTCCTCTCTCACTGTCACATAGTATAACAGTATCATCAGCATACATAAGAACTAGAAGTTTAAGATAAGAATTAATCAAATCATGACCAAAGTCTAGAAAACTGCAGTTATATTCAAGTAATTTACTTTCAATGTCATTAACATAAAATGCAAACAAAAGTGGTGACAGATTTTCCCCTGTCTTACCCCCATATTACATACAAAATTTTCAGATATCTCTTGGTTTAACATTACACAAGACCTGATGTTACCATACATGTTTCTAATTACATTCAGTATTTTCCCATTCACCTTCTCCTTCACCAGTTTATACCATAAACCATCACGCCATACTAAATCAAAAGCTTTCTTGTAATCTACAAATAAGCAAAATAATTTCTTTTTCTTCCATTTAAACAAATCAATTACACATTTGAGAAGAAAAATATGATCCAAGGTAGAATAGTCATGTCTGAAACCAGCTTGAGTTTAATTTATGCTGCTAATGGTGTTAGAATACTTAGTCAGCCTTTCATTAAAAATTGAGGTGAACAGTTTACCTAAACAACTAAATAGTGTGATGCCCCTGTAGTTGTTGACATCACAAATGTCACCTTTGTTCTTCTATATTGGGACAATCATGCCAACCAACCATTCAGATGGCATTACACCACTGTCAAGGATCTTATTGAAAAACATTACATATAAAGGTAACAGAATGTTGTTAGTTGTCTTTATATATTCATTTATCACCATGTCAGTTCCAGGAGCTTTGTTGTTCTTCAGTTTTTTTATGTTCTTTAATACTTCCTCCTCTGTTATGTGACCATTAAGTATACATGAGTGGTCAGTCTCAGTATTTTGAAGATCAGTGTTGTTATTTACTAAAGTGTTATCATCAGTGGCAAGTTGCTTAAAATGTTCATAAGATTGATTTAGTGAAATGGGGGTTTCAGTTTTTTTTTTTTTACCATTCAGGATTCTCCAGTAAGTTTTAGGGTCACTATATTTAGTTCTTCTAAGGTCTTTAACTATGTCAGTTCTCTCTTTAGTTTTCACTCTTTTTAGTTCTATTTTATATTTTCTACTTTCTGTTATCATTTTGTCAAAGTTAACTATTTTTATGAATATTGTATTTATGTTTGGCTTTATGGTATTGTTTTCTCACTTTCAAACACTGATAGTCTAAGGTGACATTGTTACTCTTTTTTGTGTATGTTTTTTTTCTTATATTGTGGGAAAGTTGCAAGTGCTGGCTCAATAAGAATTAGCTTTAGTTCCTTATGTATATCATCAACAGTCAGATCATGGATCTTTTTTACCAAATCATCCACTTTTCCTTTATCAATGTTCCTCTCATACTCAGTACTTTTGTTAATATTCCATTTATTTGGTTTTACATATGACTATTTTACCCCTTGTGTGTTTACGGATGCAGTTGTTACCTTAGCTACATGTAGTACAAAATTGTAGTTGTGCATATAGCCCACAGTGTACATCAGATAGTGTGTGTGTGTGTGTGTGTGTGTGTGTGTGTGTGTGTGTGTGTGTGTGTGTGTGTGTGTGTGTGTGTGTGTGTGAGACATCAGATAGTGTGTGTGTGTGTGTGTGTGTGTGAGAGAGAGAGAGAGAGAGAGAGAGAGAGAGAGAGAGAGAGAGAGAGAGAGAGTGTGTGTGTGTGTGTGTGTGTGTCCAGGAAGAGATTACACTATACTCTCGTGTTTTGGCTCTCGACCGACACAGCGCAAGGTTTAGCTCTTTTTTTGCAAGTGTGTGTGTGTGTGTGTGTGTGTGTGTGTGTGTGCTTCGTCAGTTTTCATTTTAGTGTGTGTGGGTGTGTTAGTTGTTTTCTTTTTCACTCTTTCTTTCTTTCTTTGTTTATTTATTCATGTTTATTGTTACTGTTGTTGTTACTGGTGGTGGCGGTGGTGGTGGCGGATTTGTTCTTGTTCTTTTCTTCTTCTTTCTGTTGGTTTTCTTCTTGCTCTTGTTCATTTTCCCCTCCTTTACCTCTCATATTTGCCTCCTCCTCCTCCTCCTCCTCCTCCTCCTCCTCCTCCCCACTTTTTTTGTCTTACTTTTATTTTAATCATTCACATTTATAAACATTTCAACATCTTTTCACTTGCCCTTCCTACCACCACCACCACCACTACCGCACCCCCTCGCCGCAGTGTCATCTCGCCCCCCACACCCTCGCACTTCCCCTGCCTAATGTCACAACGCAGGGATTAACAGATCGTGCATGCATCACACACGGGGAGCCTCTGCAGCTCTCATAAAGCAACCCAGCGTGATCCCGGCCCCTGCGTGTCTTGTCTTGTCTTGTCTTGTCTTGCAGTGTTGTAATGTTGAAGATATGATTGCTATGGTGTCTTCTTATTGCCTCCTTTGTGTTCCTGCTTTATTTATTAGTTTGTTAGTTTTTTTCATGTACTTAATTCTTCTACTGTGTTCTTTACGGTTTTTCATTGTGTCACTTTGTTCTCGTCTTTCTTTTATCTTAATTTTCTATGTTCTCCATTTATATACATATATATATTTTTTTTCTTATGATTGTTTTTTTATTTTCAAATGTTCTTCGAGTTGAACTTCCGTAAGTTTAATTTATTGTCAGCTTAATTAACTCTTCTCAGTTGTGCCATTAGTGTCATCATATTCTGAATGGCATTAGAGAAGTAAATACATGACATTGTATACATAATCAAGGTGTCAATTGCTTTTAGTGGAACTTATTGAAGTTTTCGTGATCTTTTCTCTCATTACTAAAGTGACTGTCACGTGAGACATAGATATACATGCAAATATGTCTCATTATCTCTGTGACCTTTGTAAAGTCTTCAGATAACACAGGGTAAAGAAAAAGGCTTCTGTTGGAAACTACTTTAGTCTCTAAAAGTGTTTCCATGACCTTTCTTATAATTTGATGAGAATTCAGCACCATCTATGAGAAAAACACTGATTGGAAGCAGAATGATTATCTCCTTAGTCTTTGTAAATAACCCTGATTAGAGAGCAAAGTGTTTAAGATCACTAAGACTTACATAGTTTTAACAGGCTCTAGTAAGCGTTACCTAAATTTCTAAAGTTTTTTTTCTTTTCATTTCCACGATTGAAATGATAATTTCATAAAAAAAATATGTACCATCTATGAAAAAAAAACATCCGTGAAAAGTGACTGATTACCAGTGTAACTTTTCAAAATAATACTGACAAGAGAGTAAGTCGCTTGGAGAAGGCTGGGCATAAATACCAATAGACTACTGAGGGTCATTAAAACCTTCAAGAGTGATTTATGATTAACCCTTTGACAGCCAATTGAGTCACTTTTCCCTAATTATCAATCACTCCGAGCCATCTTTACATGTTCTCCAGCCACATCCAATCCTTGAATAAAAAATTGCAAAATGTATTCTTTTCATCGATAACTTAATTTTAGGGAGGCGGTGGCATAGTGGATAAGATGGTGAGCGTGGATCGGGCAGACGTCCACGCGTAGGTTCGAATCCCACCACGTACAGCCTTAAAAAACACTTTGACATTTGTCGAGTGGTTTAAAGTTACCTACATGTCACCATGATGCCCAGGTTCTAGGTGGTTACACTCACGATGAGCTTGGGGCGGTGATATGGGCCCTAATATGGGTACCACTATAAATAAAATTGCCTGCGCCACTAATGGGCGGAAGCACATTCTTTCTGGTGCTCCTAAAGGTTTCATGTTTTAGAGAAAGGAATGAATTGGTAGTTAAATGAAAGAACAAATAGAAAAAAAGCGTTTATTAGAAACAGGATAATTCTCTCTTTGTCTTTTCAAAACAGTTGTGATGAAGAACACAAGCTTTAGTCATCATCACACTTAACTCTCTCGGTGTCCTACCCAGTTCCATTCGATCTCAGCTTATTTACTGCATCCTCGTGTCTTGCTATTGACAGATGTTCGTATTGATAAATGTTCCTATCATATTTCATGCCGCTGCAGCAGAAACATAGTGTTAGAATGATCTTGGTGCCACTGCTGTTGCTGATGCTGATGCTTCCTCTTGTGACGCCTCGTTCAATGAAATTTTAATTTTCCATTTAGTACGAATTGATGTCAGGTCAGTGCTGTTGTCAGTTTTCTGCGAGTTGTTTTGGATTATTTTTGTGTCAGATTTGTTGGTGCTATTTTAATGTCAGGTTTGCATGATATGATTTTGATTTCAGGCTTGTAGTTGTTTTCTGTCAAGTTTGTAAGAGTGTTTTGGTATCAAGTTTGCTTTTATTGATCAATTTCCTTTACTTTTGATGTCGAGTTTTGTCTCACCTCTGCTTGACATTCAGTCCTCATATTTTTCAAAACTGCATCGCCTACCATTCTAACATTCCAGATTCATCGTTTGTATATTTCTCTTCTCTCACATTTTCTTCTCATATTTATAATGCCAGTCGTTTCATTTCCTCATGCACCAATTAAATACACAGCTTCTTATTTTTTATTCTTAATTCTTTTCGTGCCGTATTGCATGAATTGTTTGTTTTCAGTGTTTTTTCTTTTCTTTTCTTTTTTTCTCCCTTTCTTTTACCGTGTGATTAACTTTCTATGTAGGAGTATTTCGTGGTAATCGTTTGATCTTTCATTTCACGTTTCGTAACTATTCAATGACTACAATTTTTTTTTTTCTATATCCGTCTTTTTTTCTCTATTTATTTTTCATTTTTATTTTGTGTTTGGAAGTTAGTTTTTAAAAAGCATTTACTTATATTCTCATAACTTTATCGTGTTTTCTTTCTTTTCTTGAAGTTTTTTTACTCCTTATACTTCGGTCACTTCATTCATTTTGAAATATTTACTTTTAAAGCCTCGTAAAAACATAAACTGATTTTCTCTCCCTTGTGTCTATCTCACTTTTCTATCTTCCTTTCATCTTTTATGTTATTCATATTGTTCCTCTTGTTTATTCAATTAATTTAATATATTTTCTCCCTGCCCAGTACAAAAAGAATTCAGCAACACAGCATTTACCTTGCAATCTCACCCTCTTCCACTTTGGCAATTATTTACATCCAGTCCTTGCTTGGAAAAACACGATTCTTCCAATAACGAAAATTTCTCTGGATCTGAACCTCACCAATTACACCTTTCCATTGCTAGACACTTTTTTTTCAGTAAATTCCCGCAACTTTTGACAAACACATTTTTGTATTACAGTCTCTTAAAAATATTTGGAGCTTAGAGAAGATAATGTCAACTTAATTTTTTATTCATGATGTACAACTTTGAAAACACTTTTTTTGTAGTACAGCTTCTTTAATATCTGCTAAGGCTTGCAAGGACAAAATTATCCTATATCTTTTTTTGTTTCCTATCCATAATATATACTTTTCGAGACATTTCTACATTGCAATCATAGAATCTTTTTGAAGCTTAGAAAATATACTCTTGCATGTTGTTTTCCCATGATCTATACATTTTGAGACTTATCTTTATACATCTGTCTTTTAGATATTTGGTAAGCTTCATTAAGACTAAGCTAACCATCCATTGTCTCTTTCAATAAGTTTTTTAATTGTGAACTTATACGTGCATTACTTGCTCTTAAATATTTCTAAATAAAAAAAGAGACCAAACTAACCTCATATTCTTTCTCTTTGTGTGTGTCCATGCATGTACTCGTAATCTTCTCCTGCGCTCTGAATGTTAACGAGGGACGAAAAATTGGAGTAAAACTGTTGATATTGAGTTGTGAGGTAATGCAGTTTGCGTGTAACGTGTATTGTTGTGATCAAAATAATGTTAGGCAGAACTCACCTCGCGACACTGCTGGATTTTATTTTTCTTATTATCATATTTCCAGTTTAATTTAATTCTGCTATTTTTTTGTTTTATTGTTCGTGTCTGCGTGTGTTTGTGAGTGTGTAGTATTCATATTGTTATTTTGCTTTTATTTTGAGTTATTTTCACACACCTACGCACTCTCACACATTTCTACACACACACTCCAGGTTTCACTCCAGTGGTTATTGGTCTTATCTTTCGTCTAACACTCTCACACAATCTTAAACTTTCATTCCAGTTATTAGTCACCTCATAAGTTCTCTCCCACGCACTCTCGAACTCTCATTCCTGATATTAATCCTGTCATCATTTATCTCACACACTGACAGATATCTTCCTCTCACACAATCTTAATCTTTCATTCCAGTTATTAGTCACCTCATAAGTTCTCTCCCACGCACTCTCGAACTCTCATTCGTGATATTAATCCTGTCATCATTTATCTCACATACTCACAGATATCTTCCTCTCACACCACTCATTACTTTTCTCATCATTCCTCTCTCGGTGTTCACTTCCGCATCGCACTGCCAAAACACACACGCCAGATTAATCAGCGGGGGAACTGCAAAGCGACAGATGCTGAAACTGATCCTTTCTCTCTCTCTCTCTCTCTCTCTCTCTCTCTCTCTCTCTCCTCTCTCTCTCTCTCTCTCTCTCTCTCTCTCTCTCTCTCTCTCTCTCTCTCTCTCTCTCTCTCTCTCTCTCTCTCTCTCTCTCTCTCTCTCTCTCCAAAGCCGCATTAGTTTACTGCATGAAAATACTGCAATTTCTCTCGCTTGAAACCCTCTGGAGTGAATGGTGAATCGCGGTGGTGGTGGTGGTGGTGGTTTGGTTTCTCTTTACTTACCTGCTCGTAATATTAGGTGGGGGAGAAATATCATAACACACATTTTTTTTTCTTTTAGTATGCTTTATTTTTACTTTGTTTTGAATATTATGTACTTTTTTCCTTGTCCTTGTTTTTTTATGTAAGAGAGAGAGAGAGAGAGAGAGAGAGAGAGAGAGAACTGGCCAAGGGCAACAAAAAATTTATTGAAAAAAAAAAACACTGCGGTGACAGTCCCCAAACAAGTTGAATAGTCAGAAGGGGACTCACCGGATGATAATTATAAGAGCCAACATTTTTTTTTCTTCATTTTAAATTTTGCACGAAGAATGTATGTGTAGTTAGATGAATGTAGTGTTGTGTGAAGGAAGAGGGTTGTCTTTAGAGGTTCGGCTGTGACTGCCCCCTTGCGTTGTGAGACACAAAGAGAGCAACGTTCAGTGAGGTCACAGCTGGTTTTAATGATAAGTTCACAGCACCCCCTGAACCAGTGCTATTAGACCTCACTGGGAGTAATTATCGTTTCGGCAGGTGTCTACTGCCTCCTCCTATTTATTTGCCCTGTCTTACAATGCACATTTCATAGATGTAAATATAAATTGATTTGTATACGACATAAAAAAGGCTACTGGAAATATGAAAAGTCAAAGTAGAACAGTAATATTATACATGAACAGTGTACCGTTTCGACAGTAAATCTTTAGCAATCACTTCTCAGTTCTCCAGGTATTTAGGTCAGTCGTCTTACGTTTCCCTCATTGTCTACACTTACTTTGTATTAGATTTGTGGTGTCACTTTTAAGGTAGCTAAGATTCTTTCCACTTAATTCCAATCCATTACATCTTCCATGTCTTTCATTCTATCAGTTACGCTTCACTGGTCTTTTAAACATCGCTTTCCAATTATTTCAGCATGCCTTTTGTTTCTCTCACTGTTTTGTAAATATTCTTCATGTCAAGCTCTCCCTCGCACTTCTTGTCTCCTTCTTGATCTATTTCCTTTAACACGTTCTCCATGTTTTGAAAAGCAAAAAATTCATATACACGATACCGTTATGTCTTTTTTTTCCCTTTCTGTTGCTAAAATGTTGGCAATATTAATGTATCTTATGTGATACACTTATGTAATCTTGAACTGTACAGTGGAAAAGAGCAGCTGGGTGATGTACGGTGTTCCTTTGACTTGCACTGCTTATTGATATTCTGGAGCTGCTTTGCCAGCCTCAGGAGTCATCTTGTGTAGGTCAACTGACGCTTTGCAGACTGTTCAGTTTATTGTGCTATTACGTTAATAGATATTTTCACTGTGGATATCAAAGTGAGGCATAGCCTCCAAGAGCTGTCAGGTAATATTAACGAGAATATCAGTTTGATGTATTAGAAATATTTTGAAATGTTTCGGCATCCTTAACGAAGTGATTTTTACAGTTTAGTAAAGAATGCAGGAGCTTTCAATGAACTTTTCCTTATTCTGCATCGTGAAGGGGAACACACTCGCGATAACCCAAGTAATTATTTATGTAACCTTTGAAAAAGTCCTCGAGAAATTCCAAAACATTTACCTTTTACTGCTAGACAATCGTTTCCCATAATCCTTATAGGGAATTTTCCGGCACATTTTGCATTCAAGCATGCTGAATATTCCTGTAGCCTAAGATATACAAACTTAATCTTTTATCCTCTCTACTGGATGTGTTCATGTAAACTAGATTTTGCATAGTACTCTCAGTGTTATCAGAATCTGAGTGTAGCAATACGAATACTAGATATGAAGTGCGCGTCCCTACCTCTCAGAACTTGCATGAGAACCTTCACGTGGCAAAGAGGTGGTCAATTAAGAGACACACGTACCCCTTATCAGTGTTGTTTGTATTAGGCACGTCTCACCGACTGTAAGGAAAGAACGGCGTTCAAAACAAAGAAATAAGATGTACCGTGAAAATAAAATAAAAGCTAAGAAAAAAAGTGGAGTTGGGAAGAAAAGGTGCACCATGAAACTAAAGATTTTAAGGAATAAAAAAAAACTTTCGAAATAAAATAGAAAAAAATGGAAAGTGTAGCTTGAAAGAAGAAAATCGTTAAAAAAGAAATATGATTCTGGAAATATAAATGGAGTGTGTGCTGTGAAAATAAAAAAAAAATGCTAAGAAAAAACGACGCAGTAAAGAAAAACAGATAGCAAACAAAAAAAAATATGGACAGAAGTCTCGGTTATTTTTTTCACATAAGGTACATTTTTAGTCATATTTCTCTTCGCCAAACAAAATCACAGTGACAAGAGAAGCAATAGCAAGAAGCAGATGAGTTTTTCCTGAAGCGCCACAGCCAGACTCATGTTTACAAGCGCACGCGAGGCCACCGAGGGAGCGGGAGTGCAAATATTCCCAGAGCACAATGTTGGTTCATTATGACGCCATCAAGCGCGAGGCAAACTAGAGCGAGGCGCGGATTCCTGCAACACAACCGTTCTTTCTCTGGTTAGATCTTGGGCTGTATTCAGAAACGCTTTCCCCTTCACCACAACTGTTTTCAAAGGCCATAGAGATGATTAGCCAGGCCCTCAAGTGCTTTTTTTTCTGCTTTTGATATAGATACGGTATATTATTGATATTCACTAGATCCACAAAAACATCCTTGAAGACTGATGTAACTTGAACTAGAGACTTATTCTGAAGACATTTCTTGTCTCACCACGAGTGTTTTCAAAGGCCATATAGATGATTACCCAGGTCCTCAAGTGTGTTACTCCTGTTGATAATATCGAAATGTTGTTAAAATGTCTTTAGAACAATAAAAAAAAAAACGTCCTTGAAAACTTGTGTAATCAACTAGAAACTAATATCATGAAACACTTTGTATTCCTACAACTAACTTTCGAGGGTCAGAGATTACTAGCCTAGTTCTTAGGACTGTTTTTTTTTTTTTATTGTGTAGATATGCTGTTAAAATGTCATAAAATCAAATAAAACACTTATAAGAACCAATTTAATCTCAACTAGGCCTCTTTAAATGAAGCCTTGATGCAGAAATTTTTTTTTTAATAAGGACATTTAACATTGCCGAAGGTCTCTCCACTTTATGGGTTATGTAGTTCCCTATTCATTAAATCCTTTCCTTAGTCCCTGTGTGACTGGCCAAAAGGTTTCTTTTTCGTGGATAGATACATAGATATTGACCATAAATCACAACACACAGCACAATTCCAATACATTTTGAAGATCATTTGTATCTGACATTAAAACCACTTAAACATGATGGACATAAGGCATAGACATATATATAAATCGGTAAATAGAGAGATGGGTATTTAATTGACCACGGCAGGACATAGTCAGCTGGCAGAGTATGAAGAATGTGAATGATAAATGTACAGCTTCTGCTCTTTAGGCCACGATTGCTTTGCCCGTAGTACGTTCAGTCTCAACATCAAAGGCGGTAAGGAGCTTTTCTTGTATATCAATGTCATATTCAGAAGTGTGTCATGTATAATGCACGAGTTCCATTAGTAGCTTCAACCTCGTTGCTGTCACTCGTGAACTCCAGAACTATCCATCTTCACTTGTTATTCCTCCTTCGTATGGCTTGAAATGTTGCAAAAGAGGAATATCAAGACACTCTTGAATCTAACTGGTAGGCTTAAGACATGAAACTGTAAGAATATAAAGGGAGATATTGAGTTTACTCCAGCAAGTTATTACTCTGAGAACCATTTTTTCATAAGTCAACCTTCGCAAGGGATTTTTTTCATTTTTGTTGTCCCAAGCTCCTGTTTCTCTTGTTTAAAAGAGAAAAAAGCGTGAATCGGTTACACCTTGTCTTATTTTGATTACCAACTATAGATTTTATTTATTTCACTCTAATCATTAGTTTTTACGTCATACGAATGCCTCTATCAGATACCTTTCGCAAAACATCAAAGTGGAGGAACAGATTTTCAGCATAAGCACGATGTAATGACTCAGTGTCGCTGCCTCGCCATCATGACTCGATGGTCGCCCTGCTCACACAAAGGCTGTCCAAGGTGTTCATTAGCGAGGCATCACAGTGGACGCGCAGATCCCGAACATGTGTCAATACAGTGGAACCATGCGTGCTTTGGGATCCTAGAGGTCTCCAAGCGCACGGGTTCGAATCCTGTCCACGGTCTGAGTGTAGGTTGGGCTTCCTCACTCGGGGCAACGGTTTCCTAGCGGGTGGGCTTTAAGATAGGAGGTACCCTAAAAAGTATCCCCTTTAGCCCATAAATTCCCGTGAAAAGCCCACATGGTATAAAAAAAAAAAAAAAAGGAATTACATGCAAGTCTGGATTAGGATATGCTATAGTATACTGTTGCTCGTCATTCTATGTCGTAATTAATAAAAACTGACATACTGGGCAGCTCGTGATCTATTCATTATTATTCATTTGTAATGCATCAGATTTCATTTGCTGTCAAGGTTTCGAGTTTGTGGAAGGCATGGTGGTTTTGAGACCGGTGAGGTAAGTTACAGTCAGAAGTTGATATGCTACAGTCACTTCCACTTCCTTTTGAATTTTCCACCAATCATAAACCCTTCAGGTGTTGCATCATATACATGAAGTCAGGAGGTCTTGAAATTCTAAGTATGAGGTTTTCAGCAATAGAAGAATAAATGACAAAGTGCATCAATCAAGCAGCCAAAAAAAAAAAAAAAACACGGTCAAGGGAATTAGGGGATCATTATGTAAGAGAGAGAAGTTCAGTCAGAGTGCGCCAGGTGGCTGAGCACAGGTAGGGTTGCAGGGCGCGGTGGTAGGAGAGACGTGGGAGGCGGGATGGGGGAGTGTGGGTACTCACAGACTGCTCGGTGATGCCAGCCAGGCGGCAGTGCAGATGTGCGGTGGAGCCCAGCTGGACGGACACGTTGAGGGTGAGCTGGTCATGCAGGAAGTGTGGCTGCTCCTCGGCGCCGCTTCCCTCCTCGCCCTCCCTCTCCTCCAGGCACACTGTGGGGGGAGAGAAAACACTATTATAACACTGCTAGAAGATAAAAGACTCATGCAATAACTATGTAACATGTAGATGCTAAGGCCGGAAGACAAAAAATGCATGTAACACTGCTGTGGAGGTAAGAAATTCATGTAACACCTTAACACCTCGGCGAGAAAACAAAGGAGAACTCAAGTAAGACACCTCGGTCAACAGAAACACGAAGCGAAACACAAGAAAAAACAAAAACACTCTCTGTAAAACACACACACACACACACACACACCAAGCAAACACTCGCGCACAGTAACACAACTCGAACAGATACAGCAGATACAGTGTCCGTCAGGTAGGTACGAATTGACGGTTCTGTCTGTTCCTTTCTCTGAACCAACCGTGCAGGAGTGTTTAGATCCCTTTGTCCGGCTGAAAAAAAGAGAGAAAAAAAAAAACGACGAAGGGATTACAGTAGCGAGAAAAGTGTCTAATATCGTAACTCCGGTCCTTCCCTCATCACTCCATTATCGGGGAAGCGAACGAGGGAAAGAAAAAAGAGAGAAAGCGAGACGAAAAAAAAGAAAAAAGATACACATTGCAAGAGGAAACTGTGTGAGTAAATGTGCACGAAAATAAATGAAACGGTTAATGAATGTAGAGCCGTAAGAGAAAAGAGACATTGTGAAGAGGGATTGCGACCAGAGAAAGTGTTTAGCGGCGAGATGGATGAAACATGTCTGCGTTTTCTGAAGAGAGAGGCATTAGGGAAAGGAAGGGAAGAGAAGGGACGCGCATTAGAAAGAGAAGGGAAGGGAAACGAAGAGACTCAGGTGGATTATGGCGCGTTCCGTGGTGATAGGGAATGAAGGAGAGATTTCGTTCTCAATTCTCCCTTTTCTACTTTTCTTTTCTTTTTTTTTGTCTATTGCTTTGGTGTTCTTCATCTGTTTGGTTGTGGGTTACTGTTTATTAATAACCTCTTCGGTACCATGAGGCGTTTTCATATTTACCTATTCTCCTCATTATTTGGCGATTTTATACAGCTTCAGAAACTTATGTGGTGATTAAAATAGTGAAGACTCTGTGTATTAATCTTCTGACCTTTAAAGATCCTTGCTAATGTAAATGAAATCGTGTAATTATACTTAAACTCACAGTAAAAATGTGGCCCAGTGCTGAAGAGGTCAAGGCTTGTGAAGGTGTGGCTTATTAATTGTTTTGTTGAGGATGATTAGATTGTGGCGCATTATCTGCTGTCTTGTGCTTTGGTTTTTGTTGTGTTATAGTTGACTTTTATCCCGCCCATCAACAAATTTATTCGTTTGTCATCAAAAATTTACAAAACTCAAAATTAAAAGAGAAGTGTGTTTTCATTTTAAATTTTCTTTTCTTTTTCTATCAGATTTAAGTATTATGAATTAGACACATCTATATTAATTTTGTTTCTAAAAAAAAAGTTACCTTTCAGATTTTCGATTATTTTTTAAATTCTCTATCTTGGAAGTGAAAATTATGTAACGAATAAAAAGGAAAAAAATAACAAAAGAAATAAAGGCACGTTCAAGTAAAGTATGATTGATATGCCGGTTCAAGGGATCACACACACCACTTGAGGTAATCGCTGCCCCTTACCACGAGAAAAATATTCCCGTGCATTTTTTTCCTTCTAGATATTCAAAATGTTAAAGAAAACTGCCTGCTAGAACTGAAAAAAAGGAGAAATTTTTTTAGCACAAAAGAAAAAAAAATAAGACTTAGATTGTAGAATAGGACAAGAAATAGTCAACAAAAAAGAAAACAGTCACGAACTGAAAATTTATATGGAAACTAAACAAAAAAATCATGAACTACTAGAAAAAAAACTACATTGTGAACGACGAGACACGAAAAGGACAGAAACCCAGGAGTACATGAGTGTCCCTCCTTGTGTGTGTGTGTGTGTGTGTGTGTGTGTGTGTGTGTGTGTGTGTGTGTGTGTGTGTGTGTGTGTGTGTGTGTGTGTGTGTGTGTGTGTGTGTGTGTGTGTGTGTGTGTGTGTGTGTGTAATTCACCTCGATCGTCTGCTAGTCACCCAGCCAGTCTTCCCCATTACGGAGCGAACTCAGAGCTCATAGACCGATCTTCGGGTTGGACTGAGACCACAATACACTCCACACACCGGGAAAGCGAGGCCGCAACCCCTCGAGTTACATCCCGTACCTATTTTACTGCTAGGTGAATAGGGCCCACACATTAAGAGGCTTGCCCATTTGCCTCACCGGTTCTCGGGACTCGAACCCGGCCCTCTCGATCGTGAGTCTAGCGTGCTAACCACTACACTACGCGGTGTGTGTGTGTGTGTGTGTGTGTGTGTGTGTGTGTGTGTATGTCCCGAGACCGTACTTGCATTACAGCTTTAACTTACTCCCTGGAAATCTCCCCATTGTTCTCCCGACTCAGTGTTCTCCTCATACCCTCCCTCCTCCACTACTTCTCCTCCCTCACCCAAACACTCCCTCCCTCTTTGTTACTCCTTCCTCACCCAAACACTCCCTCTCCCTCTTACCATTCCTCCTCCCTCACCCAAACACTCCCTTTCTCTTACTCCTCCTTCCCCGAAACACAAACTCTCTCTCTCTCTCTCTCTCTCTCTCTCTCTCTCTCTCTCTCTCTCTCTCTCTCTCTCTCTCTCTCTCTCTCTCTCTCTCTCTCTCTCTCTCTCTCTCTCTCTCTCTCTCTCTCTCTCTCTCTCTCTCTCTCTCTCTCTCTCTCTCTCTCTCTCTCTCTCTCTCTCTCTCTCTCTCTCTCTCTCTCTCTCTCTCTCTCTCTCTCTCTCTCTCTCTCTCTCTCTCTCTCTCTCTCTCTCTCTCTCTCTCTCTCTCTCTCTCTCTCTCTCTCTCTCACCTTCCCTTGTCCTCATACTACTCTTTATTCACTCCTTCATCACTTTAAACTCTCTTAAACTTCCTTCATCTCAGCATTCTTCCTCACTCACTCCCACACACCACTCCTTTGCTTTAAACACCCTCTCATCCTTAGACTTCTTTCATCTCATCCTCCCTTACTCCAGTACACTTCCTCCCTTTACTTCCTCCCTCCCCTACAGACTCTTTCGCTTATACCTGTCTCCTTCCTGACAACCAGATGTGTTAACTTCTCCACAAGACCTTACTCATATTTGTGACTCTGTTTTTCAATCTCTCTCTCTCTCTCTCTCTCTCTCTCTCTCTCTCTCTCTCTCTCTCTCTCTCTCTCTCTCTCTCTCTCTCTCTCTCTCTCTCTCTCTCTCTCTCGCTCTCTGTCAGTGACGTTAACATATGTTCTGTATATATTTTTACGAGTATATCAAATATGTCAGTCATTTCAGAGAGAGAGAGAGAGAGAGAGAGAGAGAGAGAGAGAGAGAGAGAGAGAGAGAGTCATCTCAGACTACCAGGAATACAAGCTTCAGTGTCATCAGCTGGGGCTCGTGGGCAGCTCTGACCATCACGCTGTACTGACACAGCTGGAAGTGGGCGTGGCTCAGGACGAGGCCAACACCCGCACCATCTGGCTGTGGAACAAAGCAGACTGGGCTTCCCTGCGCCGCGACCTGACCCACACCCCATGGGCCACTCTGCTACAGGGAGGAGCAGAGAGTGAAGCACTTGCACTCACCTCTCACCTTCTCGCCCTCCAGAGACGCCACGTCCCACACAGGGAATACACCACCAGATCGACGGATCAGCCATGGTTTGGCTACCGTTGCCGTGTTGCTGCCGAGGCAAAGTATGCTGCCTGGCTCCGCTACAAGAGGAACCCGACTCGGCGCAACAAGGACCTGCACAGGGCTGCATGCAGGAGGATGGTGGTAACCAGCAAGTGGGCCTTAAAAAAGTGGGAGGAAAGCCTGCGCCGGAAACTGTGTGGCACTGGCGTAGGAAACAAAACTTGGTGGTCTCTTGTTAAGGACAAACAAGGAACTGGCCACCAAGAATCCATCCCTCCCCTCAGCAAGCAGGACGGTACTGTCGCCACCAGCAGTAAGGAGAGGGCACAGTTGCTGGCTTCCTTGTTTGCTGGAAAAATGAAGGTCGGGAATCCACAGCAGCCACCGCCTCAGCTGGTCCAGCAATGTGAGAAGACTGTCACCATGGTGGAGGTGACGCATCAGCAGGTGAAGCGATTATTGCGGGGGCTGGACACACAGAAAGCCACCGGCCCTGATGACATCAGCCCGCACCTGCTGAAGCGATGCTCCCAGGAACTGGCTGCCCCTCTCACCCAAGTCTTCACAACTTGTGTACGGGAAAACGTCTGGCCTTCAGTGTGGAAGGAGGCTCGAGTAGTTCCTGCACAAAAAAGCTCCAGGACGGACCCAAAAAACTACAGACCCATATCCCTGTTGTCAGTGGTGGGTAAAGTGTTTGAGAGGGTCGTGGCAGAGGTGGTGTGTAGCCATCTCAAGGACAATGCCCTCCTCTCAGACCAACAGTTTGGGTTCAGACCTGGAAGGTCAACCTCCGACCTAATGATGCTTCTCACCAGGCATTGGCAGGACGCCCTCGACGACGGCAAGGACACTATAGTGGTTGCTTTGGACATAGCAGGAGCTTTTGATAAAGTATGGCACAACGGATTACTAGAAAAGCTTCGTGCTAAAGGCATCCAGGGTGGCTTGCTACGACTCTTGGGAAATTACCTGCAGGACAGAAGCCTCAAGGTGGTTGTCAACGGGCAAACATCTGAGTCCCTGCCTGTGGAGGCATCAGTGCCACAGGGTTCAATTCTTGGCCCACTCCTGTGGAATATCTACGTGGATGATCTTCTCCAGCTACTGCCAGGAGTCATGGCCTATGCTGATGACTGCACCCTCTCCTATACCTATCCACGCCAGGACAGTGGGCGGGCTGCTGAGGCCATCAATCAGCAGCTACGAGTGATAAAGGAGTGGGGTGCTCGCTGGCAAGTGACATTCGCGCCGGAGAAGACACAAGCAATGGTTGTCTCTCGGTCCCCAGCCGCCATGGCAGCAATGGCAGGAAAGTTGTCTTTGGCGCTGCTGCTCTCCCACTCCAAGATGACGTCAAGATACTTGGAGTGGAGGTGGATCGAGGGCTGAGGTTTGACAGGCATGTCAAAACCATTGCCAAGAAAGCCTCTCACAGGATCTCCGCTCTCAGAAGGATCGCCAGTTTCCTCGACAGGAAGGGGAGACTGCTGCTGTACAAGGCACAGGTGCGGCCCCACCTTGAATACGCAGCTCTCTCCTGGATGTCCTGTGCCGCCACACACAGAAGGAGACTGGACAGCATCCAACGCCGCGCCATACGGCTAGTAGATGCTGCACTACCACCTCACCCAGAGCCTGAGCGTCCCCTTGATTCACTGGAACACCGCAGAGACGTGGCGGCGATCGTAGTGTTCCATAAGGCACAGGTGCAAAGAGTGCCACATCTGGCAGGGCTGCGTCATCCTCTAAGAGTCACCGCACGGAGCACGAGAACGGTGCTCAATGGTGGTGACGCCGTAGAGGTGCCGCGATCCCACGGGTGTCAGCATCAACGCACCTTCGCAGGACGCGTCTCCAGGATGTGGAACTTGTTCACGGCCGCGGTGCCTCACGTCCAGGAGATGAACACTCACAGTGTCAAACTGATGGCACATAAGTGGAGACAGACACTGCCAACTCCTCTGACACTCTTTGTGACGTGACACTCAGTGTAGTGCAGTGCGTGAATAGTGCTAGTGAAGTGAAACGAATAGTGCTCCATTTACATGCTGACCATCTTGTATATTATCTATTTTTAAGTCTTGTAAATATTGTAGAGAAATAGATTGTAGTACCCTTAGAATAGGTAGCACACGACAGTGCGCCTTTGGGTACATGTTCCTTTGTATTAAGTTTTGTTTAAATAAAAAAAAAAAAAAAGAGAGAGAGAGAGAGAGAGAGAGAGAGAGAGAGAGAGAGAGAGAGAGAGAGACCTAAGACAAACCCTCTCTCTCTCTCTCTCTCTCTCTCTCTCTCTCTCTCTCTCTCTCTCTCTCTCTCTCTCTCTCTCTCTCTCTCTCTCTCTCTCTCTCTCTCTCTCTCTCTCTCTCTCTCTCTCTCTCTCTCTCTCTCTCTCTCTCTCTCTCTCTGCACCAAGTAACGGAACCGATCCAGTTTAGTCTGATGCGTTAACAAAAAATAATAAATGAAAAGAAAAATGGGTAATGGAAAAAAATGAAAAGGATAGGACCAGATGGTGTGCTGATTAATTAAACATAGGACACCGATACCTGAATTTTTCACCTACCAAAGAGTCACACACCTGTCTCGCTGGCCCATTCGATAGAAGGATGTAGGTAAATATTATATACTCGTAATTTATAAGGGTGACCTGCCTTACCAATACAAGCGCTGGGAATATTAAACTCTCTCTCTCTCTCTCTCTCTCTCTCTCTCTCTCTCTCTCTCTCTCTCTCTCTCTCTCTCTCTCTCTCTCTCTCTCTCTCTCTCTCTCTCTCTCTCTCTCTCTCTCTCTCTCTCTCTCTCTCTCTCTCTCTCTCTCTCTCTCTCTCTCTATATATATATATATATATATATATATATATATATATATATATATATATATATATATATATATATATATATATATATATATATATATATTTTTTTGCGTTTTCTTTATTTTTGCTAGTCTCATTATTTTCAATTTTTTCTTTTCCTTTTCCTTGCTTATGGTCTCTCTCTCTCTCTCTCTCTCTCTCTCTCTCTCTCTCTCTCTCTCTCTCTCTCTCTCTCTCTCTCTCTCTCTCTCTCTCTCTCTCTCTCTCTCTCTCTCTCTCTCTCTCTCTCTCTCTCTCTCTCTCTCTCTCTCTCTCTCTCTCTCTCTCTCTCTCTCTCTCTCTCTCTCTCTCTCTCTCTCTCTCTCTCTCTCTCTCTCTCTCTCTCTCTCTCTCTCTCTCTCTCTCTCTCTCTCTCTCTCTCTCTCTCTCTCTCTCTCTCTCTCTCTCTCTCTCTCTCTCTCTCTCTCTCTCTCTCTCTCTCTCTCTCTCTCTCTCTCTCTCTCTCTCTCTCTCTCTCTCTCTCTCTCTCTCTCTCTCTCTCTCTCTCTCTCTCTCTCTCTCTCTCTCTCTCTCTCTCTCTCTCTCTCTCTCTCTCTCTCTCTCTCTCTCTCTCTCTCTCTCTCTCTCTCTCTCTCTCTCTCTCTCTCTCTCTCTCTCTCTCTCTCTCTCTCTCTCTCTCTCTCTCTCTCTCTCTCTCTCTCTCTCTCTCTCTCTCTCTCTCTCTCTCTCTCTCTCTCTCTCTCTCTCTCTCTCTCTCTCTCTCTCTCTCTCTCTCTCTCTCTCTCTCTCTCTCTCTCTCTCTCTCTCTCTCTCTCTCTCTCTCTCTCTCGCTTTTCCAGCCTCGACTAGTAATGAGGTGGCGAGGAAAGAGACAAGGCGACAGCAATCAATCCCTAATTTCTTAATGACGCGATGCTCACAAGGTCAACTCCAGATAAAGGAAGGAAAGAGTCCTGGCTTGTGTTGTGGTCAAGATGGAGAGACAGTTTGATCAAGGAGATTGTTTTTTTGGTTGCTCTCTCTGTGTGTGTGTGTGTGTGTGTGTGTGTGTGTGTGTGTGTGTGTGTGTGTGTGTGTGTGTGTGTGTGTGTGTGTGTTTAATTCACCACTATCGTCTGCTGGTTACCCAGCCAGTCTTCCCCATTACGGAGCGAACTCAGAGCCCATAGACCAACCGATCTTCGGGTAGGATTGAGACACAACACTCACACTCCACACACCGAGGAAGTGAGGCAGCAACTGGTCGAATTACATCCCGTACCTATTTATTGCTAGGCGAACAGGGCCTAGACTTTAAGAGGCTTGCCCATTTGCCTCGCCGCTTCCCGGGATTTGAACCCGGGTTCTCTCGATTGTGAGTCGAGCTTTCTAACCACTACAGTACGCTGTGTTATGGTTACAGACCACACACTACACTATGTATGTGTGTGTGTCTGTGGTAGTGGTGGTAGTGGTTGATGGTCGTTGTTATTTTCCTTTTATGTAAGAATGACACTGGCAAAGGGCAGATATAAAGAACGAAAAGAATTGTCCACTCAAGTGCAAGTCACAAAAGAGATGTCTGAAGGATCATTGAGTATTGGTGGTGGTGGTGGTGGTGGTGGTAAAAGTAGGAGTTAGCTAATTCGTTTTCTATATCCTATTCTCAGCTTCCTCTCAATGTCAATAAATAAAGAGGTCGTTTGTGCATGTGTGTGTGTGTGTAAGTGTGTAATTCACCACGGTCTTCTACTGGTCACCCAGCCAGTCTTCCCTATTACAGAGCGAGCTCAGAGCTCATAGACCGATCTTCGGGAAGGACCAAAATACACTCCACACACCGGGAAAGCGAGGCCACAACCCCTCGAGTTACATCCCGTACCTATTTACTGCTAGGTGAACAGGGGCTACACATTAAGATGCTTGCCCATTTGCCTCGCCGCGCCGGGACTCGAACCCGGCCCTCTCGATTGTGAGTCGAGCGTGCTAACCACTACACTACGCGGATACTGTGTGTGTGTGTGTGTGTGTGTGTTTCACTTTCACTGTTTGATCTCCTGCAGTCTCTGATGAGACAGCCAGACGTTACCCTACGGAACGAGCTCAGAGCTCATTATTTCCGATCTTGGGATAGGCCTGAGACCAGGCACACACCACACACCGGGACAACAAGGTCACAACTCCTCGATTTACATCCCGTACCTACTCATTGCTAGGTGAACAGGGGCTACACGTGAAAGGAGACACACCCAAATATCTCCACCCGGCCGGGGAATCGAACCGCGGTCCTCTGGCTTGTGAAGCCAGCGCTCTAACCACTGAGCTACCGGGCGTGTGTGTGTGTGTGTGTGTGTGTGTTTCGTTGTAGTAACAGAAGTAGTGAACAAACTTTCTTCTGATTATAGTATTCCTTTCTCAAGTCACTTTCTACGTAAATAAATAAATTGAAAACCTTTCGTAGTAGATGGCTGAGAAGATAGTGAAAATTACGTAAAAGAGAAAAAAGGTAGAACATTACATTATAAATCGGCAAGAAATGAAAAGAAAAGGAAAGATAATTGGTGAACAGTAAATAAGAAACCAAAAAATATAAATACCTTCTTCCTTCCCCTCCCCTTCCAAAAAAACCCATCAATATGAAAGCATTAAAACTCGAGTAGCTAAAAAATGTTACAAAATGAAATAAAGCGGAAAACAAATAAAGAAGTAAAAGAAGATAAAAGAAAAAGAGATGAAACAGAGATGAACAGAAAAGCAATGAAACCAATGAGAGAGAGAGAGAGAGAGAGAGAGAGAGAGAGAGAGAGAGAGAGAGAGAGAGAGAGAGAGAGAGAGAGAGAATGAAAGTACATAAATGAACATCTAAACTGCCGAGAAGGAAGGCAATAAGAAAGAAAAGGTAAAACAGTGAAAAAATGCATTCTGTAGCTGATGATAAGAAAAAAAGATGAGAGAGAGAGAGAGAGAGAGAGAGAGAGAGAGAGAGAGAGAGAGAGAGAGAGAGAGAAGACACGCATTTTTAATTTTCTTTTCTTTTAACTTCTTTTCCTATGTGAGAGCAACAGGATAATGTACTAAAAAAAAAATTAGCTAAAGAATCAAAACAAATTGAAATCCATTATAATGTCGCTTGACAGAAAGAAAACGGAAGAAGAACGAAAAGAGTCAGCCAGATTAATACTCCTCTTTTGAATAAGTGTCGGTCGTGGTTAGGAGGAAATACAGAAACAGGTAGATAATTTCTGAGTTTCCTATTGAAGGAGGATGAAAGATTGATGCAACTGGTTAACTCTTGCATTACTAAGGTGGACAGAATAAGGATGGAAGTAATAGAATGTCTTGTGGTGCTATGAATATGAAATGATGAAACGTAAAAGATAAATGAAAAGTAGAATAATAGATAAAGCTGGAATAGACAGAACAGGTAAATAAATGATCAGAAGAAGGAGGAAAACGAGAGGAAGATGAAGAAAAACATAAAGGGTATTTTATGAAGAAGTACAGTGGAACCATGCGTGCTTTGGGGTCCAAGGCGCACGGGTTCGAATCCTGTCCACGGTCAGAGTGTAGGTTGGGCTTTCTCACTTGGGGCAACGGTTTCCTAGCGGGTGGGCTTTGAGGTAGGAGATACCTCAAAATGTATCCCCTTTAGCCCATAAATTCCCGTGAAAAGCCCACATGGTATAAATAGGAAAAAAAGAAGAAGAAAGAACGAATAAAATAATAGAGACGAGTAAAAAAGATAAAGAAATTTTGAAAAGAAAGATGGAAAGGAAACAATAAACAAAAAGAAGGGATTACATTGCACAATTAACAGTGGACAATAAGAAAGGAAGACAAAGAAGGAAATTGTAAAAGAACTTAAATGAAAACATATAACAGAAACAAAAAGGGAAGAGAAAAAGAGAATTGGTAAAATTTTATAAAAGGCGAAGAAGGAAAAAAGAGATGAGCAGAGCGTGAAAGAAATAGAAGTGGTGAATGGAGAAGAAGAAAGAGAATTGATCAAGAAAAGATAAAAGAGAGATAGATGAAAGAGTTAATACCAAGAAATAAAAAGGCGTGAAAGAAGAGCGAGAGGAGATAGATAAAAGATAGAAGAAGAAGAGAACACAAGTCAGATGAAAAAAGATAACCTGCAGGAGAAAGGAGGAGGAAGAAGAATCATTACAAGCAAAAAAAATAAAAACAAAGAAATAAAACATTAGCGAATGATAGCTGGAATACGAAAGAGAGAGAGAGAGAGAGAGAGAGAGAGAGAGAGAGAGAGAGAGAGAGAGAGAGAGAGAGAGAATGTTTATACAAAAAATCACAGAAAAAGGATAAAAAGTAATAGCACAAAAATTAACAAAGAGTTAAAAATATATGACTAATAATAAAGAAAAACGGAAGAAACTCATCATTGTACGAAAAGTAGAAAAATAAAGGAAAAATCATAAAATATAAAGCATCAGTAGTTTAAACATTTATATTATCTTCCTAGAGAAAAACAATATACAACACAAAGAAAAGAAAAGAAACTAGAAAACAACAGGAAATTATGAAAACAAGTACAACAGCAAACGTTAAGATTTTGGACACTGCGCTTTGATATCCTTTACCTCTGATATCAGCCTGACTTTGACCCCGATTGACCTTGACCCTGTCTGACCTCAAGTGAGATTTGTTATTCACCCACTTTGAAATTCTATTGGAGACGGAGAGGGACGTGGTGTTCAAAGCCCGCTCCTCAAACTGCCTTCTTTTTCAAACTTGTCTAACTTCTCTCTTCTCTTCGGATTTTTGGGATTTTTTCACGAAAGAAATGTGTCTGGTCTGTGTGATAGAGGCTGGTGGTGGTGGTGGTGGTGGTGGTGGTGGTGGTGGTTGCATTAGTGGAACTACTGTTGCTACTACTACTACTACTACTACTACTACTACTACTACTACTACTACTACTACTACTACTACTACTTACTACTACTACTACTACTACTACTACTACTACTACTACTACTACTACTACTACTACTACTACTACTACTACTGCCATCACCACTACCTCCTATAAAAACTAAATACAACTATTACTACTATTCAATTTACCTTTGCACAATAATTTCCAACCCCACACGAGCTTTTATTCTCTCATCTAACATGCATTTCCTTCTCTGATATCACTTGTATTTACTTCTTCCTGCCTGCCTTCCTTCCTGCCCTCCTTTCTCATTTGGTTCCTTCAATGATTCCCTCAATACATCTTCCCCTTTCTAGGTAAATCCCTCTTCCTTAACAATCTAATACCTATCTCACTTCTCTTTCTCTATTATTCCCATTTTTTTCCTCCCTCGCTCGCTGTTACTGGTTCCCTCTCTCATCACAGATCTCTCTATCTCTCTCCTCTCTCTCTCTCTCTCTCTCTCCCCTCATTGACTCTCAGATTAATTATTCATTGCTCATTATATTCTTTTTCTACCCTTTGATGAAGTTGTATTATTCGGTGGTTTTTCCTTCCTCTGAGGTACAAAAGATCAAGGGTTGGTCATTGCCCGATGTTGTCACTGCGGCTTGAAGTGGGTGCGCTCTTGCCTTGAGGAGATTCAGACGCCCTTGCAGTAATGAAGGGAAGGTGGAGGAGGAAGATGAATGGTTCGCCAAGATCTTCGACGCTGTGGTTTCTTTCGTTTCGTCTCTCCGCCTCGTGTGTTGGTTTTGCCTGATTTCCATTGAGTTTTTCTTTTTCTTTCTTGGTATGTAACGTTGATATGTAAAAGGTGGTACTGAATGTTTTATTAGTGTTTTACTTAGGGAGTTTATTTATTTATTTTTTTTTTCTTCCTCTTTCTTACGAGGGTGTCTGATGGATTATTAATTTTAAGTGTAATTCTGAGGGGACATATATCTATTTTTTCTTCTTTTTTTCTTCTTCAGTAGATGTGAATTAATTTTCGATGAAGAGTTTGTGTTGGTTTGTATAATTCAGTATCATAAAAAGTGTTAGATTTTTTTTTTTTTTTATCTTTCCCAATGGCTGTAGATGAATTGTTTAGTAGGAACACATATTGGTTCTCTGATTGCGAACGACAAAGCTTGCAATGAAACTTGTTATTGAAGTTATCTAAAGCTTTTTTTGTGCTTACAGATTAAATTGAAGCTTTTCAGTGAATATTTGTTACTATTTTGATGAAGAACATATATCTGTTTGTGTAGGTTTTAATTATGATTTTGAAAGAAGAGATATATATGTGTTCATTTATCTATCTTTAGGAAAAATAATTGCCAGCTCACACACAAACACACACACACACACACACACACACACACACACACACACACACACACACACACACAGAGAGAGAGAGAGAGAGAGAGAGAGAGAGAGAGAGAGAGAGAATTGAGTTAAGAGGTCCTGTCACTCCTCCCACATCACGCTCCTCCCATCCAGCTCTTTCTCTCCTTCCTCGCAGCGCCCCCCAAGGATCGCCTCCTGTCCATACTAAACACGGCTGTCTCCTGGGTGGTTAAGCTAACAGCCCCAAGGCGTCACTCACACCCTGGCAGTCACGGGGAGGCAAGCGCAGCATTCCTTCATCCATCACTCCTTTGCTCCACACCTAAAGATTTTTGCTGCTCTGCTTCCTGTTCTTATCCCTTCAGTCTTGTTTGTTACGTCCTTCCTTAACCCATTCAATACTGGGACGCTTTTCACCTTGAGTTTTGGTGGTCATTTGACGATTTTATTGACATTTGGATGAGTCTATGGAGGTCAGAAGATTGATGGCCACAGTCTTTACTATTTCAATTCCCACGTAAGTTTCTGAAGCTGTATAAAATCACAAAATAGTAAGCAGAATGAATATCAAAACATGTCCTGGTACTGAACAGGTTAATCGCTGAGCACTCTGACATTATTTTTTAAATTCTACTTGTTTATATGGGTTTCTGTTTTTGGAGATGAATATAAAGACTACATACACACTGAGTTTAGTGCCGTGAATCGTTGCATATCGCAGTGAAAGGATGAATGATCGTCTTTTTATGTTAACAGTGACCTCAACAGATTGTGCTGAAAACCTTTGAATCAGTTCAGTTTATAACAAAGGGACAAAAAAATATACAGAGAGTTCCGGAGTTTCCTAATTAAAGGGATGGGAGAGTATGGATACAGTTTATCTATTCTAGTAAAGGTGGTACATATTAATTAAGCCTTTCTCTGTAAACAACACTGACATGCACATACAATCAATCACTATCAAAACCTCCATCACTGTCGAATTGAAACTTTTTTTTTCCAACAATCTTTACAATCTCACTGTTGATCATTGGAGTTAATTAATGATGTGATTATTCCTTCATTATTCCTCCTTTTTCCACGCGTGCATCATTGTTCGCGCCTGTAATAAGCAGTGATGAGGCGCGCATTGCTCTCCGAGGCATCACACGGGCGCTAAAATTCTACAGCTGAAGCGTGAAGATGAGAAGGAAGTGATAGGGTTGGCGCGATCTTTAGCTGGCGGGAGGCGCGCAATGACAGGCGCTGGCTGAGAGAGAGAAACGCATATTGCATCCTTGTTTGTGTTGTTCTTATTATTGTTGTTGTTTTGTTGTTGTTGTAAGAGCTGTAGCAGCGAGAGCAGTAGTAACGCAATAGTTTTGAAATACATAAATACATAAATGAATAAACAAGAACGTAAACGACCTAAATATTAAAAAAAAAGAACAGAAAAAATAATATTAACACGCCAAGCACCAAGCCAACCAACCAATCTAATAAATACACTGCCTGCCTTGCTATCACATACCCGTACCATCAATATATGCATTCTCTTTCATCTCTCCTCCGCATGACGCCACTCTCAGTATCGTAGTCTAAAGAAAACGCAATAACGAAGCTCTTACAGTCGCATTCTTAACCTCAGCCCTCTATTGGCGGTCACCAGCACCAGCACCACCTTACCTCACCAATCACCTCACCCGTCTTGTTTGTGGCGGTGCGAGGTGAGGTGGGCAGTTCGCCAGCCAGGAACGTTTGCGGAATTCTGATTTCGAAGGAAGTTTTTCTTGTGGAGTCTTGGCGAGATAAGGGCAGAACTCAAGAAAATTATGAAGACCGAAAGTAAAAGTAGGAATTGAAATGCGAACGCCTGCAGGGACAGACTGAGGAATGCAGGGTTTAAAAACTTACAGTATTGAAAGGTATATATTCTCTGGAACATTCCTTGGCAGTGTGTGTGTGTGTGTGTGTGTGTGCCAGGTGTCAGGTGATGGTGAGATAGTGATGAAAATACAGCAGTAAAGAGAAGTTATGAAGACGGGAAGTGAGAACGTGTAGGTGAAATGTGAATACCAGTATATATTTTTGAGCTTTTGATTCTGTGCACATATATAAAAAGTACAAACCTTCAGATATTCATATTGCAATGGGATACTAAAATGAAATAGAAATACAGAGCACAGCAACGAAGGAGAGGATGAGGGGAGAGGATAAGGACGACCATAACAACAAACAAGGGAGAGAAGAAGAGGATGACAAACAGGACGAAAGAAATACATATAAGAAAAAAAAACAGATGACCACCACGAAGACAATGAGAGAAAAGAGAAAGAGAATGACGACAAAGAAAACTAGGAAAGAAAGGTGGTTGGGGAAGACAGAAAAGAAATAAAAAAGGGAGGATGTAAAAGAGACAGACAGAAGCGAGGGAAAAGATAGAGAGAGAAGAGAAGGAAAACGAAAGAAAAAACAAAAACATGGAGAAAAATAGAAAGAGAAAAAAAGGATGGAGGATAAAATCGAGAAAAAAAATAGAAACAGAAAGATGGAAAATTAGTGTGTGTGTGTGTGTGTGTGTGTGTGTGTGTGTGTGTGTGTGTGTGTGTGTGTGTGTGTGTGTGTGTGTGTGTGTGTGTGTGTGTGTGTGTGTGTGCGTGTGTAAGAGAGTGATAACCAATGTGTACATATAAAAAGATAATTTCGCCCTTGCAAAACATCCTTATTTATTTGGTAATTTATTCATTCACTTGCTTAATTTTTTATTCAAGAAAATCTCCGAGATAGGACAGTAAAACAACAGAAGGAAGCACATTCTAAAGTAAGCAGCACAAAAACAAGCTCAGAAATACATGGTCTACTATGCTGGCTAAGGCGTCAGTTGCTGGAAGTAGTGGGCGGGAGGTGAGGTGAGCGGTGAGCAGAGACGAGCGACAGTGAGAGAAGCCAAAAGGTTAATCTGACGTGCACGCTACTCTTACCTACAGCAGTGCATACCATGGGAATAAAGCACGTACAAGACTTTATCTCTGAACCATTACGCTACAGCCCCTCTCACCTTTCTTCCAACTTTGTGATTTACGGAAAGTTTCACTCCCCAGCCAGCTCGCCCTCACACACAAAGCAAACTACCCATGCCACCTTAAGCTTAACACCTTACACACTATTGAAGCCTACAACCTTCTATGCTCGCCCAGTTTAACACCAATGAGCAGCAAACAGTAACAGAACCGAAGAATTTTACTACCACATCATCGTATTTAAGTTTCCGCCTCACCTTTCATTCCTAAATAAATCGAGGAAAATGTGCGGTATAGCCAACAATCCCGTGCACTCAGCCAGATACTCAATACTCATGCAATCTGCTAACACACATATTAACAGCAGCAGAATTGACTCCAACTCCATACACTAATAATTTTACACCTTTTTCAAAATAAACCGAGTATAACTTACAGTAACCAACAGTCATACAGTTACCAGATCATCAATAACAATGCAATCTAACACTAATGAATACCGAACAGCACTAAAATTTATCCTCTATCCCAAATTTCCTGCAAAATAATGGATATAATGAACAGCAGCTAACAATCTTGTATTCTCACCAGACCATTAATACTCCAACAATCTAACGCTAATGAACACCGAACAGCACTAAAATTTACCCTTCCTCACAAATTCCTCAAAATAAACAATGGATATAATGAACAGCAGCCAATAATCTCACATTCTCACCAGACTATTAATACTCAAACAATCTAACATCGGCGAACAGCAGTAGGATTGAGTCAGCCCCATAAACTTCAGCACTAAACATTTCCCTTCACTGCGGCAGCCACTCTAATGCCGCCCTGATGCCTTCCCCGCGTGCAATGAGCCCATCAGCTTAACATGTGGTGTACCTGCGAGTGTGCGAGTGTCTCCTTCAATCGACAAGAGCACGGGGGCGGTGAGGTATAGAGGGAGGCTGTTCCTGAATGACCCTAGTGACTCTTCTCTTAACCCTGTGGCTGTTTGGAGGTTCTTTTGACTGACAAGATTTGGTGGTGCGAGTTTGAAGTGTGATTATGAAAGACTGATATGGCAAAAGTAGCGGGGGTGGTTCTGATTTTTTGTTTTCGTGTTTTGTTTTGCTGAGTAATGTTGTCATGGTTTTGCTTGACATGTGTAGCGTTGTTATTAGTCAGAAATCAAAAAGGTTCAATCGTCATAACTTTGGTCGAACTTTTCTTGAAGTGAATAGATGCAGGTAAATACAAGAGAATATCAAGTATTTTCTCAATAGTATCCACAACCTTATCAGTTTATTCGTATCCTTTTCTTCAAACATCTATATATTTTTTATAATCATCCATGATTCTTCAAGTTCTGTATCATTTATATATTTGTGTGTGTCTCACAACTAAATTTATCCCATATTACCATCGAGAGTCTCTCACACGAATTAGACTTATGTCTCATAACTTAAGAGTAGAGACAGGTAGATGGAACCGTACACCAGCTCTTCTCAGGACTTGCTCCTGTGATAACGTGGCCATGCAAACGGAGAACCATGTACTAATTTCATGCTCCATATCAGAAGATTGCCGACATAGATACCCTATGTTAAATTTGACTAGTATAGGTGCACTCCTGAGTGAAAAGGTGTTCTTGGCTGAACTGTGCAAATATGTACATGAAGTACTAGGGAGGTATAATCATATAATTGTTGATAGGCGCGCTTGAATGCATATTAATTGGACAAAATATTTGGTGTATTTAAGTATTACCTGTATTATTATGCATGTGCCTTATACAGTTATGTTTAATGTAAATGTCAAAATGTTATTTTGTCAATAAACTAACTAACTAACTAACTAACTAACTGTGTGTGTGTGTGTGTGTGTGTGTGTGTGTGTGTGTGTGTGTGTGTGTGTGTGTGTGTGTGTGTGTGTGTGTGTGTGTGTGAGAGCCAATGGCTATGAGCAAGAAAAGAAGAATAAAGCCCAACGAGGTGCTAATTACCTAAGGAAATAGACAAAAGTGTGTGTTTCACTGTTTTGATCTGCTGCAGTCTCTGACGAGACAGCCAGACGTTACCCTACGGAACGAGCTCAGAGCTCATTATTTCCGATTTTCGGATAGGCCTGAGACCAGGCACACACCACACACCAAGACAACAAGGTCACAACTCCTCGATTTACATCCCGTACCTACTCATTGCTAGGTGAACAGGGGCTAGGTGAACATCGGCTACACGTGAAAGGAGACACACCCAAATATCTCCACCCGGCCGGGGAATCGAACCCCGGTCCTCTGGCTTGTGAAGCCAGCGCTCTAACCACTGAGTGTGTGTGTGTGGGGGGCTGCGGAGTGTGTGTGGACTATCAGGGTAGATCAGCGGGACACAGCAGGCGATCAAGGGCGGCAGAAAGGCAGCAGGTGGGCGGGATCAGCAATGGACAGCGTGCGTGGTGAGGAGAGATTACTTGAGGTGCAGCCGTGCGGGAGGTTGTCTGGAGAGCGTGCTGGCAAGAGACTAAGCCCGAGACTAAGACTAAGACGCCTCATCAGGGAAGCCAAACCTTTGGAAGAGGAGACACGAGGGGAGTGTGAATGTACAAGACACTTCCTGACACTGTTACGAGGAGAGAGGTGTTGAAATTCATGCAATATTTCTTGGTATTGTCAAGGAAAAGATGAGTGTAAGTTAGCAACATACCTTTCAGCATTATTAAAAAGAGAAATAAGAAGAATTTAGTCATAAAAGATGCTTCCTGACATTGTTAAGAGGGAAAGAAAGAGATGTTAAAATCCATAGTATTTCTTGGCATTATAGAAAGGAGGAAAGAAAGTTTACTACTGCGACATATTAACATTGGCAAGAAGAAACACGAGGGGAGAGTGAATCTACAAGACACTTGTTGACTTTATTACGTAATAGAGAGAGACGAGGTGTGTATATTCACAGTATATCTTCTGTCATTGTCAAGAGAAGGACGACAAGTTTACGGCTCCAATACACTTACTAACATCATCCAGAGGAAACACGAAGGAGTTCGTATCCACGAGATACGTCCTGACAGTGTAAAGAGATAGAAGAGGTGTAGAAATCCTTCTATTGAGAGGAGGAGTAACAAGAGATTCCGTCTGAAATACATCTAATAGCATTAATAAAAGGAAGATAAATTTTGATATATTGGAAAGGAAAAACAAAAAGTGTTCAGACTCACAACACACAACCTAACTATCAGCAACAAGAGAAAAATCTAAAGGCATCTAAATCTAAAATACACTTCCTAATATGAAAGATAAGGAGGAAGAGGAACAAAAGACATTCAGATCCAGAACACACTCACCGTCAATAGAAATTAAAAATGTATCTAAAACATACTTCGATGACATGAAAAAGAGAAGGAAGAGTAACAAAAAACACTCAAATCCACACTTTCTATCACGTCGAGAAAAACTGAAAAAAGAATCTGAACCTAAAACGCACTTCACTTCCTAACATGAAAAAAAAAAAAAACACAAGGAAGAGGAACAAAAAATAAAAACATTCAAATCAACAACACCATCACGTGAAGAGAAGTAAGAAAAAGGAAAAATCTGAATCAAAAACACTTCCTAGCATATGAATCAGGAGGGAGATGAACAAGAGGCGTTTAAATCTACGACACATCCTCCCTTTAGCCAGTCCGCGAGGGGCCTCAGCTCACCCTCACGCGGCCCATTATCCTGCACTTCTGCACTGCCGCTTCCCGCCAGCCCAGGGATTCACGTGCAGATGATGGCGACCCGTGCTTCCCTGCTCCCCTTTCCTCTATTCCGCGAAACATTAAGGGGCGTACTTTTTTTTTTGAGACACAAATACCATGATGAGGAAAAGGAAAATGGGAGATGTTTTTCCATTGTTTTATTTCCTTTTCTGGGTTAATGTTTGAAGGGTGTTCTTTATTTAGTGTTCGTTGAGACACGGACACAAGCAGAACGATGATAAAGAGAGATGCAACGAAGGAAGAGAATGGTGAAGGTGGATCCAAAAATACAGTAAAATACGGTCGTTTTAGTATACTATTGAGACAGAAACACTAGCAAAGCAACGAAAATAATAACTAGAAAGAGTATAAAGAAGGAGGGAAGGAGGAAGGAGAAAGTAGAATAAAGGAAAAGAGAAGAAAAGAAAGAAGACAGAGAAAGAAGATGTGAATAAAAAGAGAAATTGTATGTTACTGAGACAGAAACACTAGAAAGGGAGCGACAATAATGAGGTCTAAGAGAAGGAAAAGAAAGGAAGGGAGGAGAATGGAAAAAGAAAAAGTAAGAAGAAGGAAGAAAAGAAAAATTGCGAATAAGCAATGTTTCCGATATAGTTTGGCTTAATATAACGAGTGAGCGGAGCCAGCAATATCAAAAGTAATAGTTAATAATAATAATAACAGCATGTATAGTAAATGCTGCTAATAACAGATCATGAATAGTGAGGTTAAGCCATAATAGACCATAACAATCTGATAACACCATAAGTAATAATATGAACATGTAAGGGTAATAGATAACAGTAATGACGTAACTAATCAGAATAATAAGCATCAGTAATAACAGATCCTGAACATGAAGCAAGAATCAGTGAATACTCGAGCGTGGATGGAAGGAATGACTGTATAAAGGCAAGATATGAGAGAGAGAGAGCCAGCTGTCAGGGGGAGACGCGCCCCACTGAGCTGGCTGGCGGGGAGCTGTCACGACCACCCTCCTGCATGACGTGGTGAACATGCATAGAGGAGGAAGAAATAGCACTACAATATCAATGCACGGACAGGAAATAACCAAGCATGCCGGTGAACCAAAGCCTCGTAACTGAACTCCACAATTCTGCTTCGCTAATACACAGAGGCAGAAGAAGAAATAGTATAGCAACGAACCAATAACAAGAGACAGCGAGGTGAACCGGTTAAAAAAATTCCGAACACATATTCCGAACAACATCCTCGTGTCTGACCAAACTAATTCTGATTCGTTTATACAGAGAAACAGAAAAATAAAGAAACGAAATGATAGCAATACAATGACAGACAACGAAATATATCAGTGAATCAATTCCTTATCATATGAATAAAGAAAATCCTCGTATCTGATCAAACTAATTCTGCTGCGCTAATACAGAGGAACTGGAGAAATAACTCAATAATCCTAATGCAATAACAGAACATAACGAACCATATCAGTGAACAGAATCTAAAACGTTAATTCTGCTCCGCTAATAAAGACTGCCAGAAAAAAAAATAAAAACGACACTAATACGAATGCAAAAAACAAGGCAAAGAACGAAGAACCTTACTAAACGAAACCCTCATTTTTTAACAGAGAAAGAAGAAATAACGCCAATTTGAATCCACGACCATGAGATGAAGAAACACGCCACTGAATATATGCCAATAAACAATGCCAATAAACTAACAGGGCATAATGAAAGACATCACAAGCAAGTAGAGAAGAAAGAAAACAAAACACATCACTAAAAGAAGGACAAACAGAATAATAGCTAAAAAAAACAAGGGAAAGCAAAACATCTCGGAATGAAGAAGAAAGAAATCAAATAAAATGTATTCACATGAGATAACGAGGCACTCGTAAGAAACAAAATCCAGAACACACACACACACACACACACACACACACACACACACACACACACACACACACACATACACTCACCAAGCGCCGCCTCTCCAACAGTGATGCACGCAATCCTGCCAACACATCATACACATCACCACGCTCCCCGCCCCGCCTCTCTTTTGACCCGCCGCCCGTCAGGCACTGAATGACTGCAATAATTAACGACCTAATTAAGTGAGCAGCGTGTGTTCGGTGTACATACGAGGACGTGTGTTTACTTTCCCCTGAATCATGAATGGACCTCCGCTGACGTGGTGCTTGGAGCGGAAATTAGATTAGAAATTACTTGATGAACAAAGACTCGCACAAACTTGTGTTATGAGACTCACAAGAATTGCAAGGCAGGGGATGCAGGAAAACGTGATTACAGGGGACACACAACAGGCAGGAGGGAAAGAGGGTTCCAGAGACCGACGCTGAGGAAAGGAAGGTGCAGACAGCCATGCCAGAGAGAATTACAGAGAACGTAACCTAAGATTGATTACAGAGTTACAGTGAATTACAGAGACCAGCGGGAAAAGGTAATCAAATAAAGGGAAATAAGCGATATAAAGGGAGTTACAGAAAGCCACAAAAAAACTAATGAAAGTTATAAAGAAGCACGATCTTACAGAGAAATACAAAGCTACAGGAAGACAGAAAAATCAAATGAGTCAGTCACAAAAAACATGAAACTGAAGGGAAATGATAATAAAGAACTAAGGAAGAGCCACGAAGGAAAATAGATGAGCCATAAAGAACTACAAGGAAAGGGTCACATAAAAGGAGCTACGGAAAAAAAAACACAGAGCCATAGATCCCATAGAAAATAAAACAGTGAAACAGAGAAACCCATAGACACCCAAAATCCCAAAGAGAGCCACAAAAAAAAAGCCGGTAAAAATAAGAGCCACAGAGGAACATAATAGATACAAAGCCCACAGGAAAATAAAGCAAACAAGAGCACCACACAGAGGCACAGTAGAGCCAGAGAGCAACACAGAGTCACAGTCCAGGTGTTGCATTACTAGCGGCGCCTACTTCGTGTTAATGTCGAGTGTGAAATTAAAATGCCTTTGTTTGCTCTCCTCTTTACTTCGCCAAGACTTTTCTCTCGTATAAAAGGAAAGCGATGTTTGCCGAGTTAATGTTTCCTCCTCTGTAACTTTAGTTTTATCAGATATTTTATGGTTCCCGGAGTCCTGGCTAGGGTACACACACACACACACACACACACACACACACACACACACGCACGGAAAGTTGTTTATTAGTACTTTGAATTAACTTACTTTATTTGCTCGGAACTGTTTCTATTTTTGTCTTTCTTTTTATTTTGGTACACTCACATTCTCTCTCTCTTAATGAACGTAACATATTGCTAAATTATTATACACTCATTAATGCATTCATCTCTTGACACCTCTTGATTTATGGCCTCATTTTGTCCATTAACTAGCTATTATATCTAGCATTATATTAATCGTGGCTATTTGTTCCCTTCAGGCCTTTGCTGGTCGTGACTGGCCTCGCACACCTCCCCTGCAGCGCCCTGGTGAGTGTTCCTGTGGTCAGAAAGTTCAGTGACACCCTGAGCTCTCTTTCACTGTGTTTGGTGCTTTGTCTCGATATTAACTCCTTCAGTACCATGACACGTTTTCATGTCTATTCTTCTTACTATATAGCGATTTTATGCAGCTTCAAATACTTATGTTGGAATTAAGATAGTGAAGACTGGCCATTAATCTTCCGAACTCCATAGACCTCTCTTACTATAACTAAAATCGTCTAATCATATCCAAGACTCATGGTAAAAATGCATTCCAGTACTGAATGGGGTTAAGTCCTCTGATCTGTTCATTTTAACAGAAACATAAGAACGTAAATGGAAGAAGCTATCAGTCCTATTCATTTTTAGTTACCTAATGACTCAGTATTAATAACCTGATTGCTGAGTCTATTCCATTTATGCACTTTTCTGTGAGTACCATTTGCTTCCTGCTTTTATTTGTCTAACAAAACGTGACAACTGACAGATTATTGAGTGCGTTGTCTTAATCTTACGTTCGCTAGCCTACTACCGATCCAACAACACGTGGCAACTGATATGTTCTAAGCAGGTTTAAAGCGTCACTGTCGAGGGATGCTGCCAAACACAGGGGAAGTGAGTGCAGCAAGTTAATTGACTCCTGTTCATTACTCTACTTTGTGACGGCAGCAGGGATGGTAGTTGCAGTGTTGTGTATTCCATTGCGTTGATATTTCCACTCGTTAATGGTTCTGTGGCACTTTACAATCCATGAAACAATGTGATGTGATTGGAAGCGCATTACGAAACTGGAAAAAAAAAAGAGCGTTTTAAGCGAGTACCTGTGAAAGTGTAGTTAGTAATGGTGCGAAAAATATTATGAAAAGAAAATTCCATCAGTAAAAAGGCTTCGAATGCGGGATACGAGTTACAGTCTACAATACCAACTCACATTACAAAGGATCTCTAAAATCTTCCCTTTGTATCACCCACTAGTGGATTGTTAAGCGTCCCACCGCTCCCACCGCTTCGCTGCCTACAGGGTTAAGTAAAGGCAACCTACTACAGGAAACTGAGTGAAGAATACTGAGTTACGGCTACAATGCCAACTCACTTCAACAATTATCTTTCCTACTATCTTCCGTTACTCCGCCCACTAGTGTATTGTTAAGCCATCCTCTCTCTCACTCAGCCTGCAGGTAGAGTAAAGAGGATCTATTACAAGAAATCGGGTGAAAATACTGCATTATGAATCAAATTATCTAGCCACATCACCAAATATATCTGTGATCATTTCGTTGCAGCATCACCAGTGTATTGTTAATCCCTCCCGTCCTCCTCCTCCTCCTCCCCGTGCAGATAAAGTAAAGATAACCTACTACACGAAACTCAATCCCTGCATCGCAATATATTCCTCGCACAAAGGTTTACTGATTCATTTTTTCGCATCAACATTAATTATAATTCCTTGCGGACGGACGCCGTGTTAGATATCCAGCCGTATTTATACATTCAATTTAACTCAACTGCGCACCGTGATTCTCCGCAGCTCATCACTTATGGAGGGAAAAAACGAGATCTGCCCGTATGCGTGTCTGTCTGTCTGTCTGTCTGGCGTGAAATATTTCCCTATACTTTTCCCTGCGCGACCTCGATGTAGTGACGGCAAAGTATGACCACATTAGCTTTCCTGTGCTGACGATTGTGTTAAAGTTATGAAAGGCGAAGGGAGGAGAAGAGAGAGAGAGAGAGAGAGAGAGAGAGAGAGAGAGAGAGAGAGAGAGAGAGAGAGAGAGAGAGAGAGAGGAGTAAAGATAAAGAAGATATGTAGATGAAAGAAGGGAGAAACACAGAGGGAGAGGGAGAGAGAGAGAGAGAGGGAATAAGAGTGAGTGTGTGACTGTTACAAAAGAGAATGGTAAGGGGAAATTATAGTAAGGGGAAGAATTGCAGGATTTGCATGTAGAGGAGGTGGTGGAGGAAAGATTGATTGATTGATCGTAGATGAGAGAGAGAGAGAGAGAGAGAGAGAGAGAGAGAGAGAGAGAGAGAGAGAGAGAGAGAGAGAGAGAGAGAGAGAGAGAGAGAGAGAGAGAGAGAGAGAGAGAGAGAGGTGCATAGATAAATAAGTGTAAAGGTGAGGTTTATACTGCGAATATGAATGAAATGTGGATGTGAAGAAAGAAGTGGAGATGATAATGACTGACTGATTAATTGTTTAGTTGATGAAGAGAGAGAGAGAGAGAGAGAGAGAGAGAGAGAGAGAGAGAGAGAGAGAGAGAGAGAGAGAGAGAGAGAGAGAGCGTGTTAAAAAAACAGATAATTGTAAACGTTAGTGTTATACTTGGAAAAAAGGAAAATATTGCTTGATTGATGGATGACCGAAGGGGGAGAGGGAGAGAGTGAGTGTGTGTTAAAAAATAAGAGAGTAATAAAGAAAATAAGTGAAGGGGAACAAAACAAGAGAGAGAAAAGAGAGGTAGGAAAGAGTGCACTGATTGATTGATTGATTAAATACATGAAGGGAGAGAAAGAGATAGACAATAACGAATGAATGAATAAAAAAGAAGAATTTGCATGTAGAGAAGATGGAAAGAAGACTGACTGAATAGTTGATTACATTGACTGACTAATTAAAAGATACAACACCGAGATCAAATGGCACCACAATTAAGAATAAATGAAAAAAAAAAACACATTAACGAATAGGAGAGAATGAAATGATAAAACAATGAAAATAATGACATGAAATAAGATGTGATAAAGCTGAAACAATAAGTAATTTAAAGAGAGAGAGAGAGAGAGAGAGAGAGAGAGAGAGAGAGAGAGAGAGAGAGAGAGAGAGAGAGAGAGAGAGAGAGAGAGAGAGAGAGAGAGAGAGAGAGAGAGAGAGAGAGAGAGAGAGAGAGAGAGAATAGCCATTAAAATAAATGCAAAACGAGGAAATGAAGGCATGGGTAGGGAGAGAGAGAGAGAGAGAGAGAGAGAGAGAGAGAGAGAGAGAGAGAGAGAGAGAGAGAGAGAGAGAGAGAGAGAGAGAGAGAGAGAGAGAGAGTTATTAAACGAGGTCACTGCTTCACTTCACTTCACTTCCTCTCTCTCTTCCCTTTTCTTTCCTTCCTCTTCTCTCTCCATTTGATCTTTTTCTTTTTTCTTCCCTTTCCTTTTTCTTTTTCCTTTTCTTTCATCATCTTTCCTTCCATTCCCTTCCTTTCCTTTACTTTCCTCTTTCCTCCCCTTCTCTCCCCTCTTTTTCCATCTCCTCCCCTTCTCTCCCATACTAATCCTCTCTCTCTCTCTCTCTCTCTCTCTCTCTCTCTCTCTCTCTCTCTCTCTCTCTCTCTCTCTTATTCTTTTAAAGTAAGTGAGTGAGTGAGTGAGATATTCTGCAAGAGAGAGAGAGAGAGAGAGAGAGAGAGAGAGAGAGAGAGAGAGATAGGGAGAGGAAGAGGATGGGGGTGGTTGGAGGCCTACTTCATGACTCTCTCTCTCTCTCTCTCTCTCTCTCTCTCTCTCTCTCTCTCTCTCTCTGGCTGACTGGTCGATAAAGAGTGAGCTGGGAGAGGTGCGAGGGAGGAGGGACGCTGCGACACTCACTCCGATATGATAGAGGCAGTCCGGCGCCCTCAAGTGACAAGAGAGGCGGCCGCGACACAGATGAGTGCTTTGTTACACACGCAGGTGACGAGATGACCTCCTCAGTTCACCGTTCCAAGCACCTTTCTGACGGTAACGCTAAATTGGGTGTCTTGCTTTCTTGCTACTGCTTCTACGGTGCTTAGTGGAGTGATATGTAGCGGTGTACAAGAGTTTACATTGTTTTTAGTGGGTTTTCTGCATTTTTTTTTTTTTTTTTCATTTTTGTGGATTTTTTTTTTTAGTTTTCCGGGGTTAGTGGAGGAATATATAGCGGCGTATGAGAGTTCACGTTGTTTTTAGTGGGTTTTTTTTTCGGGTGTCTTTCCCATTTTGTGGATTTTAGTTCAATTTTCCGGGGTTTGTGGAGGGAAATATAGCGGCGAATGAGAGTTTGCGTTGTTTTTAGTGAGGTTTTTACTGTTTTTACTTGTGTTGTGAGTTTTAGTCTAGTTTTGCGGTTTTAGTGGAGGGATATATAGCATCGTATGAGAGTTTACGTTGTTTTTAATGAGATTTTTTATTTTTTTCCTGTGTTGTGAGTTTTAGTCTAGTTTTGCGGGGTTAGTGGAAGGATATGTAGCATGAAATTAGAATTTACGTTGTTTTTTTGTGAGATTTTTACTGTTTTCTCTGTGATGTGAGTTTTAGTCTAGTTTTGCGGGGTTAATGGAAGGATATATAGCATTCTAGGTATGAGAGTTTACGTTGTTTTTAGTGAGATTTTTACTGTTTTCTCTGTGTTGTGGGTTTTAGTCTAGTTTTGCGGAGTTAGTGGAGAGATATGTAGCGATATATAAAAATTTTACATTGTTTTTTGTTTGACGTCTTATAGTTTTTTTTTTTTTTAATTAAATATTGTGGATTTTTAGTTTACTTTGGCGTGGTTAGTGGAGGGATTTGTAGTGATGTGTAAGACTTCCCATTGTTTTTTTTTTTTTTTTTTTTTGCGTCTATCGTTGTGGATTTTAGTTTTCGTTTTACGTGGTTTAGTGGAGGGATGTGTAGCGATGTATAAAACTTCATATTGTCTCTTTTTTTGGGGGGAACGTCTTATCTTTTATTTTTCCCTTTTTCAGAGTTGTGGATTTTAGTTAGTTTGGTGTGGTTGTCGGAGGGACGTGTTGTAATTATGTACGTGCTGTTGACTCGTACTGTCTGTTGTTATTTTGTCTCCATTTTCAACTCAATATATGGTGTGTCAGTACCTTAGCATTAGTTTGGCTTGTCGTGGTTAGTCCAGTATTAATGATAGACAAACTTTCTATTGTGATTTCTTTTCTCTCGATTTTTCATTCAATATAAATAATTTTTATAATATTGCAATTTTTTTTTTTTTTTATTTATTTATTATTATTATTTTTTTTTTTTTTGAGGCACAGCGCATGTACTTCAGTTCGGGGACAAAGCAGGTGAGGAGAGACTTAGATGGATTGGGTTTCTTAGAGGGGAGACGAGGAAGGTGCAAGAAGATCCTTACAAACCTGTCTGTCCACCCATCACTATTGCCCTTAACTTAATTTAGAACTTTAAAGCTCCTTACTGACTCAGCACTTACAACAAGATAACGGAGTCTGTTCCAGTCGTCGACCACTTTGAGAGCCAGCTTCATCTCATCTTCCTTTTAACTCTGGAACTTCGTACCTGCGTCTGTATTTCCATCTTCCTATGACATGAACTCATTTAAAGGCGAGGTTTCAAGAAATCTATCCCATTTTTTTGGTCAACTCTCTCAGACCTGTTCAGGACTGATATCTAAGTGGGCCTTTTTGTTTAGAGAATAACAAGGTCTCTACATTATTCACAGGAGAAACCGTTTTGAGAACAAGGTTGGTCATCTTTGCGGCCTTAGAAAATAGGTGTGGTAAAAGAGCGAACCGTTTCAAGATGTAATTTAAGTTGTACAGATTTTAGTGTGTTTTTTTTTTTTTTTTATGGTTCTAGTAGCAGATCAACAAATTTTTTACATTATTATCAAGGGAACCCGTCTTGAGAACCTGCCTAATCATCTCTGTGACCTTTATGAATAGTTGTAGTGAAAGAGCGAAGAGTTCCAGAATAGATGCTGAGGAGACGCGGATGAGGCGAGGCAAGGCGAGGTACGTGTGTGTATCTGTGTCCGGCTGACGAGGCGCCGAATTATGCAGATGGTTTGGCCCAAGTAGGCGCCGCGGGAAGCAGACGCCTCAGTTTAGCAAAGGTGCGGTTTGAAGCAGTTTAAAAAGTCGTAATCTCCTCAGGGCATTAAGAATTCTTGAGTCTGGAACCACCACATTTTTATTTTCGCATTTTTCCCGGCGGAATATTCAAAAATCTCTCCTGCGATATCGTGGGAAAGTTGTGCTTCAGTCTTGTATTTTCGTTCATGGAGATGCTGAAAAAAAAAAATTAATATCACCTTTAGATTGTTATGTCTATCGTTCATATTTTCCTGTACAGATGTTTGGTTATTTTTTCTCCCCTTTTTCTTGCTCAATCTGGAAAAAATTGCGTTGTAGTTTTGCACTTTCTTTCGTAGAGATGAAGAAAGAAAATTAACATCAGATTGTTGAGTCTATCGTTCATATTTTCCTCTACAGATGTTTGGTTATATGTTTTTTTTCTCTCATTTTTTTCTTGCTCAATCTGGAAAAATTTGTGTTGTAGTTTTGCATTTTCTTTCTTAGAGATGAAAAAAGAAAATTAACATCAGATTGTTGTGTCTATCGTTCATATTTTCCTCTACAGATGTTTGGTTATATGTTTTTTTTTCTCTCATTTTTTCTTATCTGTTTCACAAGGCGGGTAAACAATTTTTTTTAACCTGAAATATAGAAAATGAATATTTTCACTTTAAAATTTCCTCAGAAGTTAAGAGAATTTTCCTAACTTGGAATTTAGAACTGCTTTGACAATATCAAGGGAGATAAAAGAAATTCTCTGAGCATGAAGACTAACAACATGATTTCCTTTATACATTCTGTGCAGGAAGTCAAAAGGGAATAATTTCATCCTATATTCTAACACGACAACATTTCTCTTTCTCAATTTCTTTAGGAAGTTAGAAAAAAAGTCCTAACCTGGAGAGTCGATACTATAATTTTGTTTTTCTCTCAAAACATTGAATCATTGTGTTCCCGGAACGTTCCTGTGCCGCGGTCATCCTCTGTTAGTATTCAGGCCACTGGAAGATAAATTGTTAGCGTGAACACGAGGAAGAAAGGAAAATAGGAGGATAATTTTGCCTATTCTAAGCTACGGAGCAACTTATAACACTAATACATAAATAGTTGTACATGGGAATGCTTATCTAGCATTGAAAGATTAATATGGAGTGATCGCTTTAGTAATCCATATTTCTTTCAGTATAATAATCAGAAAGTCATCCTTTTGTTTAGCGCATTCCTGTTTTAAGTATTACCTTTTGTTTCGTTTATTTATTTACTTATTTATTTATTTTAAGATGGTTTTTGTTGCAGAAAGAAAAGAGAGGAAAAAGAGATTATTATTTTCAGCTACAGAACAACTTAAGAGACTGAAGAACAAACTTGAGTATCTCAAATTCTGGAGATAATTATAAGGAAAAATTGTGCGGTGGTGAAAGGCTTAACATGGAGCAATGGTGTCAGTATTCAAGATTTCTTTCAACATAGTAATTAGGAAATCGTCCTTACTTTACATAGTTATGCCTTATGTATTTTTTTTTCGTTGAAAGTTCAGTTTTGAGAGATGTAATCAGATTCAAGTTTCTCAATATGTATGGCAGTTAGACATTCTTCATTAATGTAGCACAGTTGTGTTCTAATTTTGCCTTATATTTGTGATCTTTCTTCAACAAGATAGTTTGTGTTACAGGAAGAAAAAAAGGGGGTCTTTTGACTTTTTCTAGGAAATAAAAGATCTCCATCGGTGGAAGTTTTAAGAGCATCAGTATTCAAAATTTTATCTAATATAGCAATTATAATTTTTTCCTTTGTCTAACACAATGATATTTTAAGCTCATCTTTTATGTAGCTTTTCTTAGGTACACGTGGGATAAATTCTCTACCAGTGTGAGGTTTACTTCGAAGTGTTCAACATTTCTCCTAATATAGTGCTGAGAAAATCTGTATTGTAGCGTGGCATTGTTCAAATTATTCCTTTCCTTCCGCCTTCCGTGTTATGCAGCAAGTAAAAGTTTGTATTCCAGTAATGTTAGGAAAGGAGAGATGGCGAGGGACGTGATGTTGGAATTGTTCTTACGATTAATAATACAGCCGCGTGTTTTTCACTATACGATTAAAGATAAACACATAATAGAGCAACAATAAGAGCACTGGCTTTGGTGTGATAGTAAAGGAAAGCAGCTCAGGTTTATATTCAAGCAGGTAGCAGACACCGTTTTTGTTTCCAGGTGTTTAATTAAAGGTAGACGCGGAACAAAACAACAAAACAATAGTACATTCAGAAACGAGCTTCTATTGCGTTTATATCTAAGCTTCCAACATTAAAACAAATACTGGACTTCTTTGTAGCTGTATAAATGAAGCCGTGTACTTTGAAGCTGTACAGATGCAAATGTACGATGAATAGAGGAATACTACAATTAACGGAGAAACTCGAGATTGTTGTGTTTTTTATTTAGATTTTCACTATTGGTGGAGACACTAAACATATTCTTAGCTGTATAAATGAAGGCACGTATTTTTCACCTGTAACAAAATATAAACACAACAGGACGTAGAATTAAGAAATGAACTGAAGATTGTCCTATGTGTATATTTGAGCTTGCAACATTAGCACAGATACTGAATTTCCTCTTTGCTGTATAGAAAAAGACGTGTATTCTTTTCTTTATTAGCTGTGATAAAGCTAAACACGAGAAACACCAACGCATCAAGTAACTGTCTTTTTATTATACATATTAGCAAGAACAAGAGCTTGAGATTTTGCTGTGTTTATATTCAGGCTTATAACATTTTTGCTGATGTTTAACTTGTTTCCAGCTGTGTGAAGGAAGAGTAAGGCGGCACAGAGAATAATTTTCGTGGTTTTGATTTGTATTTTTGTTCATGTATTAAAAGAGAAGGAACCTAAGAATTCAGAGGGTTTTTTTGTGTGTGTTCTGTTGATAAAGAAAGATTCAAAATGCTGCTTTTTACCTTCTTTTTCCCTATTCTGCTGAGGAAAAGAACTTTTGATATCCGTTGTTCCTTTTTTTCTGTTCTGATTTTTTTATTTTAAATATTTATTACCTAACAAATAATCTAAGAATTCTGATGCATTTCCTCTTTTCTCGTATTCAGTTAACTCAGAAAACCTAGAAATTCTCTCGTAATTCTTTTTTTATTCTTCTATCCCATAATAAACATAGAAGAATTGTGCTGTAATTTCTATTTTCTATTGTTTTTTTATTGTATTAGCTTACAAGTAACACAAACTTTATTCAATATATCTTGTTATTATACTTTTAATTCAAAAATATTCTAACAACCACATTTTTCCTATTTTTCAACATTCAATGAAATGCTAAAAATTGGAATTGTAGCATTTTCCTTTTTTTTTTTTTTCTTGTTATATTTCTTTCACTTAACGGAAGCATAGGTGATGGAAAGAGAAAATCTGAATAACACCACATTCTTTGTCTCTGACGGTTACATATTGGGCACTGCGGGATGGCTTGCTGTGCTGGTGAGGGTGGGAAGCTCTGCATTTCCCTTAGGCGGCTTTCTGACCTCTGGGACCCTCCAACCTTCCAGACAGAAATATGTACATCCCTTGTCCCCTTTATCTTTCGTAAGGCTAAAGGAGGAAGAGGAGGAAGGAAAACAAGAACAAAAACGTGAAGAACAAGAACAAAACGAAAGGAGGAAGGAGGAGAAGAAAAAGGAGAATTAAAAGATAGAACACTAAGAAGAATAATATTAAGTATAGTATGAAGGAATGCATTGAGGAAAGGGAGAAAGGTAATGGGATGTGAAGAAGAAGAAAAAAGAGAGGTGAAAGAGAGAGAATGGAAGGAAAAGGGAGCTAGAAAGGGAGAAGTAGAAGGAAGAAAGGAAAAAAGAGGATAACAACAACAACAACAACAACAACAACAACAACAACAACAACAACAACAACAACAACAACAACAACAACAACAACAATACTCAACACACCAAGTAACAAACCAACAACGTGATGCAAACTCGTCCAGAAATATTGTTGCTTCTTTCATATCAAGGAGCAAAACAGCTTTAATTACAAGTTTCTAGGTGGAGTTTTTCTTTTAATGATGATAAACTACAAGGAAAGGAATAAGATTACTGTAGATTGACCAACCAGATAGGCAAGAAAGAGAGGACCAAAGATTCAGGATGCAGTGAAGGGAGACACACAGGTGATGGATGTAATAGAAGAAACGGAAGATAGAGTAAGGTGCAGGAGGCAGAGAGGAAGACCAATGACAAGGTTTATGGATGCACTGAGGCAAGACAGGTGATGGGAGTGCCAGAGGACGTAGAGAAAAGGTTGGAGGTGGAGGACGATTTAGGAAGCGAGGGATAAATCAAAAAGAATGTTTATGGATGCACTGAAGAAAGACAGACGCAGCAGAGAGAGTAAGATGGTTTGTGTTCCTTGGTAACCTGCAAGAAGCCATCAGCCCTACACGTGGTACTCCGCGCATGAAACACACCTACCTACTTCCACCTACCGTTCTCATACATAAGTAGAAACTGCGAAACTGCCCAACTGTTGATGCATACGAAAGAAAAGCCAAGAACTAAATTGGCTTGTTTCATATCCCTCCTAAACTAGTCAGGGGATAAAACAGCTCAAGCCTTGCAGTTGTTTCCCTTTCCCGTCGATCAGCGTGGCATAATGAGACCATTAGGAAGTAAATGCTGGTACTAAAGCAGCAACACCGCGCCGCACTGCATTCCCTCGTAGCACGGCTGGGCGGCGGCAGATGCAGGGATAAGAGGAGAGGTGAAGGAAAGGGGAAAGTATGATGACTGACTGTGTGGGAGAATTAAGTGTTCGTTCACCAAGAAAGTTTGGAAGGAGGAAGATGATGATAATGAGGATAATGGTGATGATGAAAAGAAGAAAGAGATAAAGACAGAGAGTAATAACACCATCGCCACCCCTGCCATTACCAATACCACCATCACCATCAACAACAACAAATAAGTAAAATAAGAACAAGAAAAATTAAAAAATGAAAAAGATGAACAAATATAAGAACAAGAACGAGAACAAGAAAAATGAGGACGAATAACAATAGAACAGAAGAACAAGCACAAATAAAGAAAAAACAACAGGAACAAGAACAAATATGAAACTTCAAAAACAGAGAAATAAAAAAGGGATAAAAAAGGAAGAATTAATACCTGCATTTCTCATTAACAAAAAGAAAAACAAAAAAGAGGAATAAGAACAACAACAGAACAGGAAAACATAAAAACAGAAACAAGAACAAATAAGATAAAAATAACGAACAATAGAAAAAGGAAAAAAAGAATTTGTACCAGCATTCCTCATGAACGAGAACGAGCACAAGAACAGAACAAGGAATCAGTACAGGAAGGAAAAAAATAAGAAAAACGTAAAATAAAAAAGACGAAAACGAAGAATTTGTACCAGCATTGCTACCTCCTCGCCAGGCTGTGCTGCGCTGGACTGTACTGTGCTGCGTTGCCTGAGACCAGAGAGCCCAGTGGAAATAAGTTAGGAGACATTTATGGGCCATCCTTGAGAGAGTTTGCATCCTGAGCTACACTTTTCTGTTGTATGGATGCAGTGTGCGTGTGTATGACGTGATTGAAACACTCACTTTTACCAAATGCCGTCAGTAAATCTAGGAGACAAAAATGAACTCAATATATCAGGAATAAGAGAAGAAGAGATTAAAGAGTTTGACTATATGGTGGCATTGAGTGTGATAAGTAATAGGATAGTAAGAAAACGACGCAATAATGTGAGGACAGAAGAAAAGAAAAGAGGAAATTGAAAGCCAAAACATAAAAGTTAAATAAAATTAATGTTAAAGATATGGATTTCTCAAATAACCCAAACAAAAAAGAAGAAAAAGAAAAATGAAACAAGAAATTGCCAAAGATCCAAAGGACATAATCTAACTACCTTACCCCAAAATGCCGTCAGTAAATGGAGGAGACAAGAATGAACTCAACATATCAGGAACAGGAGAAAATATTAAAGAGTTTGACTATTGAGTGTGATAAATAATAGGATAGTAACAAAACGACGCAATAATGAGAACAGAATCCACACAAAAAATGAAAAGAGGAAATTGAAACCCAAAATATAAAGGTGAAATCAAATTGATGATAAAGAAAAATAACACAAGAAAATACCAGATCCAAAGGACATAATATAACTACCTTTCCCCCGCCCCCCAAAAAAAACTTCACCAAAACTTAGCACATAATCACACCCCTTAAAAAGCCCCATAAATCAACCTAGCCCTTACCATAAGCCACAAAGACCCCCCTTAACCTATCCTATTCCTTAACATAACCTCTGAATAGGCCCTTAACCTAACCTAGCCCCTTACTGTACCCAAAATGCTCTTAATATAACCCCCTATCCCTTATCGTACCCTTAAAACCCTTAACCTAACCTAACCTAACTCAGCCCTTGCCATAATCCTCTAGTCCCCCAAAGCCCTCAATCTAACCTTAACATAATTTAACCTACCTCTTACAGTAACCCCGTAGCCACTTAACCTAAACTAACATAACTTAAACTAACCTAACCAAAGCAAACCTAGCCCTTTACCATAGCCCCTTATCCTTTCAACCTAGCTTAGTCCCTTACCATAGACCCTTAACATAATGTAGACCTTAACTCTTAACCTAACATAACATAAACTAACGTAGCCCCTTACCATAGCCCCTTATTCCTTTAACCAAACTTAACCCCTTAACCCTTAAACTAACCCAACCTAACCTAACTTAACCTGATCCTCAACTCTTAGTCTAACTTAACCTAACCTAACTTAACCTGTTCCTTAACCCTTAACCTAACCAAACCTATCCAAACTTAACTTGTTCCTTAACCTAACCTAACCTAACCTAACCTAACTTAACCTGTTCCTAAACCCTTAACCTAACCTAACTTAACTTGTTCCTTAACCCTTAACCTAACCTAACCTAATTTAACCTAACATAATCGTACCATAGCCCCTTATCACTTTAAACTAACTCGTCCCTTCTCATAGCCCCGTAGCCCCTTACTCTAACGTAGCCCTCAGCCCCGTGCCGCCCATGATGAAGTGACAGTCGCTCATGTAACATTCAGCGGTAGGATTTAGAGTGACTTCCGTACTTAATTATGGCAGGGCAGCACACACCGCGCCCTCACCCAGCCACGGGAAACTGCCGGCGCGGACAGGGAAAAAAGGAAAGGTAAATGAGGGAAATGAATATACGTACCTGGTGTGCTGGGACTTATGGGAGATACTGGGGGAGAGGTTGGGGAAGAGGGTAGGAGGGAGAGGTTGGGTAAGAAGGAAGAGATGGGAGAGTTCAGTAAGCCAAGTCGTAGATTTACTCTCTTTCTCTTCTCTCTATTTTCTTGTTTATCTTTCTTCTTTCTCTTCCTTGCTTTATCTTGATGCTATTCTTCTCTTCTTCCCTCCTGTAATTTTTCCATTCTTTCTTTTCATTTTTTGCCACTTTATTGTATTATTCTCCGTTCTTTTCCTTTTCTTTCTCCTTTCGCTTTTCGTCCCTTCCTCTTTCTTTTCTTCTCTCCCACCCTCTTTCCCTTCCTTCCCTTCTTCTCTTTTCCCTTCCCTTCCTTTCCTTCCCTTCCCTTCCCTTCCCTTCCCTTCTCTTCCCTTCCTTTCCCTTCCTCTCTTTTCCCTTCTCTTCCCTTCCTTTCCCACACTGACATCTATATTTCCTCTTGACACAACTGCACTCTGCGGAAGTTAAGAATTAAAGGCACAGGGACAGAGAATAACAGAATGGTAACATAGTGTTCTACTTTTTAAACAATGGAGATAAAACATAATTTCCAGTGTGTTACCTTGACGCATAAAATATGATACGTATGCTACATCCAAGCTAAATGTAAAGTGTGTGTGTGTGTGTGTGTGTGTGTGTGTGTGTGTGTGTGTGTGTGTGTGTGTGTGTGTGTGTGTGTGTGTGCGCGCGCGCGTGCGTGCGTGTGTTCTTTCAGATTAAATATAAAATAATTTTCACATTTCCACTCTTGTGTTTTTAGTATAATAATGATTAACATTATTATCATTATCATTATCATTATTATTATTATTATTATCATCATCGTCATTAAAAATTTGAAACATTTGAAAGATTTATTTATAGCAATTAGCAATATAAACATACAAATATGTATTTGCTTTCATGTAGAATTATATACTGTAGGTACATATATAGCTAAAGCTAGCTTTTTAGGCATGAAAAAATATCCTTAAAAATATTAAACAATCTGGCTGGGGCAACAATATTTATTGCTGTAATGATGACATCATTATAACTATATATAACATCCTAGTATTAGATTCATATATTACACAAAAGATAATTAAGATTCGTATATTACATAAGACAATAAAAAGAATGGATGGCTATTCATAGGAGGTGTACAATTTGTTCATGTATACAGACATACAGACATTCCAATTTTACATATAAATACAATATATGAGCAGACATACACATGCTAAGATATATTAATTTAATAATTTCATATACATAATTCATATTTTGTAGGATAGTTTAGCTTTACAAACATGTTGGATCTCAGCTAGTATTTGGGAGTGAAGTTTTACTTATATGCTGGCTTAATGAGGCAGGACAAGAAAAGTAAGTTAGTTAATGTGTCATTATGATATTGTGTTTCAATCGGCTTTTGAATGTGTTGAGGGAAGGAGCGTCTTGAATTTCTTTGGCAATAGTATTCCAGGTTACAGGACCCAAATAAGTTGTTGAATGTTGAAATTTTGATAAACGATGGATAGGAAAGCTAAGGGTAGTACAATTATGAGATGGGAAAAGGTCACACATTTCATTCTTATTCTTATACATAAGTTTAGCTATTTCCATTTTTGTTATATCATCCAGTTTTAAGATTTTTGTTTCTTTGAATAGTGAATTAGTATGTGCTAAATAATCACTGTTAGTAATAATTCATACAATTTTTTTGAGTAATAATCTTAAAGGGGTTAGATAGGTGGTGTATGTTGTACACCAAATGGGATTACAGTAAGTAAGTAGTGGATAAATGTGTGCATAGTATATTGATTTTAGTACATTAGAAGGCATGATATCTTTTATTTGATATAGTAAAGCAATGTGTCTTGATATTTTTGTGTAAGTTTATGTATGTGATGTTTAAATAATAATGAATCATCATAATCGACACCAAGAAATCGTATTCTATTTGTTTTAGAAATAATTTCATTGTTGATTTTAAATTTATCAAATGAGGTGTTTTTGTAGTAGTGATTAACATAAAGTAGGTTTTTCAGTATTAATTGTTAATCTGTTGCATAGACACCACTGGTAAAGTTTTTTAAGTTCATGATTCGCATTCACTACAAGTTCATTTTGGTTTGGACCTGTTAAGTAAAGTGTCATGTCATCGGCAAACAAGATGCTTTTAGTTTCAGAGAAAAGATCAGAAATGTCATTGATATATATCAGAAATAAAATTGGACCTAGAACGCTTCCTTGAGGTACGCCAAGGTTTACAGGGGTAGTAGGTGATTTTTCACCACTAAACACAATATAGTGAAAGTAATGTGCCCCTGATTCCATAGTGATGCATTTTGTTAATAAGGATCTTATGATTAACTTTTCAAAAGCTTTAGCAAAATCTATAAAGATGGATAATACATGTAATTTTTTGTCAATTGCAGGAAGTATATCATTAGAAAATGCGTTTAAGGCTTTAAATGTACTGCAGTTCCCTGACCAGATTTGATCTGGTAGCGAGGGCTGACCTAGAACATGTGGTAGTTGTCCTTAAACAGGGGTAGCATGGAGACACCTGAGTCCTTATGAACGTGTATTTAAAGTATCACAATACACAACAGGATATAGCTGAGCAAACGAGTGGCTGGAGGCGTACGTGTAGCCTCAGCCGGAGGCGAGTGAGAACTGAGGACTGAGGGGAAGACGTGACGTCAGACACGAGCCAGCCAAACTGACTCTATAAATAGAATGGTTTTACAGAAAACGGGGTATGGGTAAAACATAGGACATGCTAACATAAAGAGGAGTATCCGGAAATCGTGTAGGTCTGGATATGTGGGGAAATAATTTAGTGTTTGCATGGTATTAAGGAAAAAAAATTGTAGTAATGTGGGTAGAATGCTTTAATAAATTTATGTTAAAGTATCCTATAATTAATGATTTGCTATGACTGAAGATGTCATTATTCAGCATATCATTCATATCAGATGTAAATTCATTGACACCTTCATATTTGTTCTTAGGTCTGTAAAGAGCAGTAATTATATAATTTGAATCTCCTAATGTAAGTTTAAGAGTACACATTTCAATGTTTTCATTAATGAAGCAAAACGGGTTTAACAATTCTGTTTGTAACATATTGTTAGCAAAAATAGATATCCCTCCATGTTCTCTTTCAGATCTTACTAAGTGATATGAATCATAACCATCTGTTACGGCCCGCCCGTAACATACTCCACTACCATCACCTCCTCCGCTTGTTACCTCGTTCGCCACCTCTCCGCCTCCCCTTCCACGTCACCGTCTCGTGAACCTTCCACGCTACCGTCTCATGAACCCTCCACGTCACCGTTTCATGAAGCCCCACTACTGTCCCGAAGTTGGATTCACGCGGCCCCATTCGACTCAACCGGAAGTGTTAAGCCAGCTCTTGGCTTTCTGGAAGTCAAGTCGAGGTCCAGGCCTCAACCAGTGAACACAACGCCTCTTGGGTCTACCGTGGGATCAACCATCACCCAGCACTTCACCACTGCGACACCGCATAAGTATCACTTCCCCTCGTCCCGTGTTTTCCACATTGCCTCCATATAGGATTAGGATTATTGTTAGGTATTAAGTTGGGTTCTTTATTGTTGTATTTATTCATGTGTTATATGTATATGTGTATGTCATTTTCCTGTGTTTCATGTTTCATGTTATATCTATGTGTGTCAATTTCATTATGGGTTATTAAAATAGCTTTTTAAAGTGCCCTCTTTGCATTTCCTCACCAGTTGAACCTGCAGTGTGTTTTTTTTTTTATTGTTATTGTTCACCGGCTCCCCGATGCCAATCTTACCCGTTTAACCGGTGAACGTAACACCATCCAACAAATAAAGATGTTTAGTATGTTCTTGTAGCCATGTCTCTCAGTAACAGCAATTATATCAGGTGGTTTTGGTAAACAATTAAGGAAAAATTTTAGTACATCAAAGTGTTTGTGAAGTGATCTAATGTTGATATGTATAATGTTAAAGTAATTGTTACATAATGATTTAGTTGCTGATATATAATCCTCAAAATTGAAATATTTGGATAAAGAATTAGGATCTCGTTGACCTGAATTTTTTTCTATAACACGAAATTCTAAGTTTAAAGAGAACACTTCATTATCATCATACAAAGAATTAAATAAATTTTTCATATGTTGCAAACAAGGTGATATAAATCAGTAATTAAGTACACTAATGAATAACTAAACAAAAGCGAATTAAAACCAGATAAGGTATGCAAATATAGAGAAGAAAATAAATTATATTAGTTATAATTATGTTATAGTAATTATCAATTAATAATAACCATACCAGTAGTTGTAGTATAGTATAGTGTAGTATAGAAAGGAAGAAGGTATCTAATAATACCTCCAAATATGATGGGAGGGAGCCCACCGCCACCGCCAAGCCGATCAGGTGAATAAGGGACTCGATTCCCCGTTTACACAGTGGAGAGTGCCCGCATCTGGCATATCACCTGCCGGATGGCACCAGCAGCCAACCACACTACCTAAGCTATGTGGAAACAAAGGGTATCACTAACAATATAACTAAAAATGACGGGAGGGAGCCGACTGCCACCGCCAATCCGATCAGGTGAATAAGGGACTCGATTCCCCGTTTACGTCGTGGGAGTAGCCCGCATCCGATATATCACCTATCGGACGGCATCAGCAGCCGACCACCACCTCCACCATACTACCTAAACTATGTGTACACATAATTCATAAGTAGTAATCATATCAAATTGGAAAAAAAATGTAGTAGTACAGACAGTAGTACAGTATAGTACTAGTATTAATCATTGTGATGGTAGCAGTAGTAGTAGTAGTAGTAGTAGTAGTAGCAGTAGTAGTAGTAGTAGTAGTAGCAGAGGTAGTAGTAGTAGTAGTGTGTCATAGTGATATCTTTAGTGTTGACATTAGTTATTTTAGGGACAGTATAATAAATAGTGGAAATAAATGGTAGAACAACAAAATTGTTACACTTCATAGGAAGTAATCATATTAAATTGGAAAAGTTATGGTAGTATAGTCAGTGGTACAGTGTAATATTAGTATTAATCATTATGATGGTAGTAGTAGTAGTAGTAGTAGTAGTAGTAGTAGTAGTAGTAGTAGTAGTAGAAGCAGTAGTAGTAGTAGTTGTTGTTGTTGTTGCAATAGCAAGAGAAACAATATTAGTTTTATATAGAACCTCTAGTTGTATTCATAACAGGAGAAGTAATAATAGTTTTAAATATAGTGGTTCTAGTAATAATAGTGATTAAATAGAAGTGGAATGGTGGTAGTGGTAGTAGTAGCAATAGTAGTATATGTAATAGTGTATGTATTAATGGTAGCAAAAAATATTTGTTAGACTGAAACTAATAAAAGGAGCTGTAACAAATGAAAGAGTAGTATTAGTGAAGCAAAACAGCATAGGACTCTGGTAGTGGAGGTAGTAGCAATAGTAGTATATGCAATAATGTATGTAATAATGGTAGCAATAATAATATTTGTGACACTGAAACTAATAATAGGAGCTGTAATAAATAATATAAATAGTATTAAATATTAGTTAAACAAAACAGCATAGAACACTGGTAGTGGTAGTAGTAGCAATGGTAGTGCATGTAATTATATATGTAATAATGGTAGCAATAACAATATTTGTTACACAAACTAATAGAAGGAGTTGTAACAAAAATCTAAAAAACAATATTAGTTAAACAAAAACAGCATAGGACGCTGGTAGTGGTAGTAGTAGCAATAGTAGTAATTATATATGTAATAATGATAGGCAATAATGATATTTGTTACACTGAATCCATTACAAGGAGCTGTAACAAAAAAAAATAAATAATATTAGTAAAACAAAACAACATAGGACACTGATGCAAATTATAGTTGTGAAGTTAGGGTAGCTACAGTTGCAAGGTTTACACCTGTGGTTATAGAGATGTTTCTAGTAGTGGATAACTATCAAGAAAATGTGTAAGACCTGCATCATTTGTGATTATGTGTTTCCGTTGAGAGTGCTTTAATTTCACAACAATTTTTCCATCATTTGTATAACGTTGTTGAAATTTATCTCTGTGTTGTTTCCTTATATCCCATATTATCTTGAATAATGATCGGCGTTTTGTGGTTAAGCTTTCATTAATATATAGCTCAGGCTTAACTGTTATACATGCATTCATAATAGTGTATTTTGTTTGTCTGCTCTGGAGTTTGACAATGATTGGCCTGGAATCATTCTGTGATTTCTTTGCGCCTAGTCTATGGGCAACATTAATGTCAGTGTTATTTATATTTTTGTGAAGCTTATCTCTGATAGATCTCACTACCACATCTACAAAGTTTTCATTTTGCTGTTCCCTTAGTGTCCCTTCTCTCATATTGATTAACTTCATCCACTTGATTCTCAAGTTCTGGTACCCTATTTTCAAGTTGTTTAACATGAGTTTCAAGTTGGAAAGTTTTTTCATCTTTCTGATTATTTATTAGCTGCATTGCCTTGATAATAGTATTGACAATAGTTTTACCTTCCTCTGAGATGGTTTCAGTTTCAGCAGTGATTAGGTCCAATATGTCAGAAGGTGTAGCACTGGTGAGGAAGGGGATTTTTTGAGGGGTATTGGTAGATTTTGTGTTGTAGTTTGTGCAGCGGTCACTGGTGTGTCCTGCTCCTCTGCCTGGTAAGGTACAGGTGTAGAAGACTTCCCTTATTGAGCACTCCATCCAGTTGCCTGACTCTGCTGTGTCCTTGTTGTGGTCATCTTGAAATCTTGTGCTGTAGGAAATCAATACACCACAACACTGTCTATATCAACTAAAACTTGTAGGAGTGTGAAGCAGCAGACAGTTGTTATTGTGATGACGTCAGTGTAGAGCTGGTCGAGGTACAGTTTACCACATATTTTCAGTTGTTTTCTTCCATTCTCTGGCTTTTTATACTGTCATGGCTATAATATCAGAGTTGGTGCGTACCTGGAGCAGCCAGTATGAAAAACTTGCTGGTAAATAAATGTACAGGTGGTATGGTAAACAGTAGATCAGGAGCCAAGCGCAGGTACGTGTTGTCGCCACGTTCTTATTTTTCCTTTTCTATGTGAGAGAGAGAGAGAGAGAGAGAGAGAGAGAGAGAGAGAGAGAGAGAGAGAGAGAGAGAGAGCAAATAGACAGATTGAGCGAATCAGTGTGTGTGTGTGTGTGTGTGTGTGTGTGTGTGTGTGTGTGTGTGTGTGTGTGTGTGTGTGTGTGTGTGTGTGTGTGTGTGTGTGTGTGTGTGTGTGGATATAGGTGCCGGTACAGTAAACTCAGGAAGTAAGAAGAGAGAGAGAGAGAGAGAGAGAGAGAGAGAGAGAGAGAGAGAGAGAGAGAGAGAGAGAGAGAGAGAGAGAGAGAGAGAGAGAGAGAGAGAGAGAGAGAAGAGAAGAGAAGAGAAGAGAAGAGTAGGTACGCGAGGAAGGTTTTGGAGGAAGGGAAACTGACAGAATAAAATGGAAAGCCAGAATACCGGGACCACTGTTGGAGAGAGGACGAGAGAGGCGCTGGAAGAAGAGAAAGGCAGAGAGCTATGAGAGCCAGAGAGGGACTGGAAGAGGAGAGATGATGAGAGGATGAGAAGGACTGGAAGAGGGAAAGAGACGCTGGAAGTGGGAAGTAAGAGCTGTAAGTGAGAAGGGAGAGAGCAAAGAGTAACTGGAAAAGGAGAAAGGAAGAGAAGGACTTGTGGAGGAAAAAATAGGGAAAGACATGAACAGGAGTGATGAAAGAGGAAAAAGAGGAAATGAGGAGCCGGTAAGAGAGAGAGAGAGAGAGAGAGAGAGAGAGAGAGAGAGAGAGAGAGAGAGAGAGAGAGAGAGAGAGAGTCAAAAAGTCAAAGTCAAAATGTTTATTTCCATTTTTACAATGGTTATTCTTCATATATATGTACATAATAGGGCATAAAAATAATGGTGATTATAATTATCAATAGTGATAGCGCGCACACACACACACACACACACACACACACACACACACACTCACACACAGCCCGGTAGCTCAGTGGTTAGAGCGCTGGCTTCACAAGCCAGAGGACCGGGGTTCGATTCCCCGGCCGGGTGGAGATATTTGGGTGTGTCTCCTTTCACGTGTAGCCCCTGTTCACCTAGCAGTGAGTAGGTAAGGGATGTTAATCGAGGAGTTGTGACCTTGTTGTCCCGGTGCGTGGTGTGTGCCTGGTCTCAGGCCTATCCGAAGATCGGAAATAATGAGCTCTAAGCTCGTTCCGTAGGGTAACGTCTGGCTGTCTCGTCAGAGACTGCAGCAGATCAAACAAACAGTGAATTACACATATATACAATCAGATAAACAAACAAACCCCTTCGCACACACATACACAGTTTGTTACAGAGATACTGGAAATTACAAGTTTATATTATTTTTTCTAATACTACAATGTTAATTCATTTAGTAGGAGGAACTGCCTAAGTTTTGGTCTTGAATGATTGAAGAGTTGTTGGTGTCTTTATTTGTTGGGGAAGTAAATTCCAAAGGGAAGGGCCTCGCACATGGAGAGCGCGACCACCAGACTGGGTGTTCACTCTCGGGACACGGAGATCATACCTTTGCCTGGTGGAGCTGCCTGTTGCGTCATTAACTGTCGGGAGGTTGACAATGTTTTGTGGGTAGAGATTATAAAGTTGTTTGTACACTATTACTGCGGTATTGAAGAAAGAGGTGTTTTTCACATTCAGCCACTTCAATTCTTGGAAGATAGGTGTGACGTGGTCATATTTACGAGCCTTTCCATCGGCAACTCTGACAGCAAAGTTTTGTAGTTTTTGTGTTTTGTTTATAAGTGTGTTGTTAGTAGTACCCCATATAGTGTTGCAATAATTGATAAGACTCAAGACTAGCGACTGAATAACTATAATGCGAGTTGGTTTGTCAAAACAGTGTTTGATTCTATTAATATATAATAAGGTTCCAATAACTTTTCTAGACATTTCGTGTATGTGTGTGTCGAAAGTCATATATTTGTCGATATGGATACCAAGAGTTTTAACTTGTGAGGAGGGGTATATTTTGGTGTTATGGAATGTTACAGATGTGTCTTCTGGTATCATGGGAATGAGTTGTCGTGTTCCTATAAAAATACACTGTGTTTTCTTTGTGTTTAATTTGAGACCGTTCATAAGAAAATATTCTCTGGCTCTGTGTAGTGTTCGTTCGGCCTCGGAAATTAAAAGATTTAGTTGAGAAGGAGTACCTGTGTGGATGAACTGCGTATCATCCGCGTATTGGACAAGGTGACAGTTTGTGACGTAATCAGACAAGTCATTCACGTAAATATTGAAGAGTATTGGTCCTAATATAGACCCCTGGGGAACACCGAATTTTATGGCAGCTTTTGAAGAGATGGTTTTGTTGAGACGTACTGACTGCGACCTGTCTCCCAAATAGTCATTAAACCAGAATGTATCAATTGCGACTTTTTTTTAGTTTTTCTAGAAGAATATCGTGACTGACACTGTCAAACGCTTTTGACAAGTCACAAAGAGTTAAAAGAGATATACGTTTTTTGTCCATGTTTTGATATATCTTGTCTGTTATAATTGTAAGGGCTGTGGTGGTGCTGAGTTTTGGTCTGAAGCCATGTTGACTTTCACTGAGGATTTTATTATCTTCTAAATATCTTACCAATTGGTCAGCAACGATTTTTTCGAGGATTTTTGAGAAGACGGGAAGGAGTGAGATCGGGCGGTAATTACTCGTGTCTGAAGGATCGCCACTTTTATGTAGGGGGACGACTAGAGCGTGTTTCCAGGAACTTGGCACGACACCTGTTACAATTGAAGTGTTTATTATGGTGGTTAGGTACTGAGCGATAATACTGAGAGAATCTTTGATGAAGCGAAGAGATATATTATCTGAACCGGAAGATTGTTTTTCTTGTAAATGTTTAATAGTGAGTATCACAGTCTTAACGTCTACGGGTTGAGGGCGAAATAGCGTGTTTTTACTGTTATTTGTATTGTTGATGGTCACATTATTGTAGTTCTCGTTCGATATCTCAACTTGTGTCTCTTCATAGGCTGATTTACCGACGTTGGCAAAGAAACAGTTAAACTCCTCGGCTTTTTGTTCGGCGTTATCGCAAAAATTGGTATCCGAAACGTTTTTCTTGTTTGGTACAATGTCGCCAACGATCCTCCAAGTGGCAGCGATATTTCCTTTGCTTTTTTTAGGCGATTTAGATAATGTTGCTTCCGTTGTTTATCTATCAGAGACTTAACGTGTTTTTTCAAATCCTTATACTGATTACGGAGTGTTTCATTCAAACGATCACTCTTTAAGATCTGCTGAGCATTATTTTTGGCCTTGATGGCTTGGCGGATGTTATCGTCAATCCAGGGGGCGGCGGGGCGGCGCATGACCTTGCTCATTATGGGAGCACACGCGGTGACACACTCGTTGAATACGCTGGTTAAAATGTCAACTTGTATGTTTGTGTCGTCCGTCTGTAATATGTTGTTAAGAATATGAGTTTGGTTAAGTAAGGAAGAACAAAAAACATCTGCGTTGTAGTTGCTAAAATCACGGACAGTTTTGGTAATAGGTGGACGTTTAGGCTTACTGATGTTAGCGGTGACCGTGACGAGATCGTGGTCTGCAATCACACTAGGTATCACGTCTGCTGATAACACCAATTCGGGTTTGTTAGTAATAATTACATCAATTAAAGTTGCCGAGGTGGAAGTAATTCTCGTAGGTGAATTAATCAACTGTGTTAACTTATTGCTGGTGATTACTCGTGACAGTTTGTTATTTGCGGATAGAAGGTTATCATTTAGATCTCCTAAGATAAAAACAGGTTTCTGTAGTATACACATGTGTCTAAAAACATCAGATAAATAATCAAAGGAGTCTGCATGTGCCTTAGGGTGTCGATACATAGAACCTATGATAACAGATGGCAGTTTCCTAGACTGCGCTTTAATAAATATTTCTTCAACTGCAGGATGTGGATTTATCCTTGTATCAATAAGGACTGGGTTCAAACAATGTCTGGCATAGATACAGACACCTGATCCACGACCTTTGTCACAACGGTACACTTTGTAACCAGGAATGCTAATAAGAACATCAGTAGTGTGAGGCAACAGCCAAGTTTCGGTAACACACAAAATATCAATTATGCGTTCCTGTATTAATATTTTAATTTCATCTAGATTAGATAGTAGAGATTGTGCATTAATATGTTCAATAATTAGTTTATCCTTTGCAAGCATAGTGTCTGGGCTGACGGCCGTTCCTTCTTCGCCACGCCTCTAATAGTTATACCGATGATGACAGAGGCGACTTTTATGCCCAATAGATAGATAGATAGATAGATAGATAGATAGATAGATAGATAGAGAGAGAGAGAGAGAGAGAGAGAGAGAGAGAGAGAGAGAGAGAGAGAGCCATTTCTCAAAAGATTTATTCCTTGAGAAAAAAAATATATATATCACTTGAACGTTAAGATTTCCACCACAAACTTAACTTCTTTTTTTTTCACCCTGCATACGAATCTCACAATTTTTCGCCAAGGCAGGACTTCCAAATATCCACGCTCCCATTTATTGAGTCTCGTGAAATATTCGAGTTTGCATTAATTTTCTGCCATTGAGAGAATATATGATTCGCTTGCTGGGCGAGTTTACCAGAAAAAGAAGGAAATTCAGTTTTTGGACTAAAGTTTTCATCGCGAAATACTCGCACGTTTTGCTGCAAAGTTCTATGTGTGTGTGTGTGTGTGTGTGTGTGTGTGTGTGTGTGTGTGTGTGTGTGTGTGTGTGTGTGTGTCTGTGTCTGTCTCTGTGTGATGTTTTTCTTGTCACCACTAACAGAGGTTACACAGATGGGAAAAGAAAAGTGGAACAGATATTCGTGTTCTCCATTTCTTTCTACCCTCATTAACACTGTCTGTCAAAGTCTGCCGGCATCGTCACTCGGACTTCTTTTACAGAAAGATGGAGGACACAATTTCATGAGCAGATGAGAGACTTTGCTCTGAAACGAACTAAATGAGACAGTAAATAGATAGAGGAATTAGAAAGAGATTAGTTTCGTCAGTATGGAATGAAAGAGACAAGAAGATAGAACTAGATGAAGATAAAGTAAAATTTTGCTGAGATGGACGGCAACACACAGGAAACAGACAGAGATGTACATGAAGAGATAAATTGGAATGAACAGGAATATATAATCTGACAGAGAAATAGAAAGATGAGGTCAGTTTTCTCTGTAATGAACTGAAACAAAAACAAAACAAAAAAAAAAATATATATATATATATATATATATATATATATATATATATATATATATATATATATATATATATGAGGTAAATTTTTCTGGAATGGACCAAAAAAGAGAAGCAACAGACAGAGAAATAAATGAAGAGATGGTACATTTTCAGCAGAATGGACAGCACTAGAGAGGAAGGCAACAGCAATAAGTCTGGGGAAAGATTGTCAGAATTGGTAGATTGGTCGCCTCTCGGAGTGTTCAAGGGGACGCTGCTGCTTCTCCTTCCATCCTCCCACCCTTCCCTTCTGCCCTCCCCACTCACACACACACACACACACACACACACACACACACACACACACACACACACACACACACACACACACACACGCACAAGCACACGCTCTCTCTCTCTCTCTCTCTCTCTCTCTCTCTCTCTCTCTCTCTCTCTCTCTCTCTCTCTCTCTCTTACTTTTACTTCCTGAGTTTACTGTCCCGGCACCTATATCCACACACACACACACACACACACACACACTGATTCGCTCAATCTGTCTATTTGCGCTCTCTCTCTCTCTCTCTCTCTCTCTCTCTCTCTCTCTCTCTCTCTCTCTCTCTCTCTCTTTCTCCTTCCTTCCTTCCTTCCTTCCTTCCTTCCCGTACCGCCGCCCCAGTAACCGATACACATTACCTTTGTCCCGCTGGAGTGTATCAGGAGCGGTCCCTTCACTAACCCTGGCCTGAGCGGTGATTCCCAACACTCTCCTTCCTACATTAGACTCTCGACGCTTCGCTTTTGCTCGCTCCGTCTTGTGCAAGAACTCAACCCCGCCGCAACTTGCATCATAAGACACTTCCTGCTTTCATTTTCTCTGCTGAAGTTGTGGGCGAGTTTTTTGCTCTGACTTGCTGAGTGTGTCTGCCGCCCACGCCTCACAAGCAAGTCAGGAAACCTACACGGCGACATTTGCCTATGAGAATGCAGGATAGGAATGTAGAAAAAGATCTTTTACACGTCTATACACACCTGCACACTTACTATATCTTACTGGAGGAATTCAAGGTCAGATTATCAAGAACACGCGCCTCCACACACATGCACTATCTTATTTACAGAATTTAGGATTAGACTACCGAGAGAACACTCCTACACGCTTTCAGACACGCTTTCAGACACGCACACACATACGCACAAATACACACACGTAATGTTATTTTGAGAGTTCAGGGTTAGGCTATCAATAAAGCTTTGCCGTTCCTCTCGTGGCAAGCTACAAGGAACAATTGCCCCGAGGAGTTTCTGAAGAAGTGGCGCAATTTTCTCCGCGACAAGGCTCTCCAGGGAATGGCTTGTTTAAATGGACCCTCTTGGAAATGTTTTGCCTCACATTATTTATGGAGTCGCTGGCTGAGTATTTCTTCCAGCGGACAGACACACTTGCAGGGGACAGTCATGGCGGGGCTGAGAACGTATATCAGTAAGTGGTGCTTTTATTACCAACAAGAACCACTTCGTCGGTAACCTTTTCACTGCAGAAGTCCGAGTCACTGGAAAGATTTGGAAGGTTTAGACAGATTTACGGAGGGAGATGAAAGTTGACAATAGGTGCGTGTGTCTGTGTCCTGTAGGGCTGGTACCTTTAGTGGGCCTTTATTTCTTTCAATTATTTCGTCATATTTTGTTACCCTTCGTCAGAAACTCTCTTATGTAACAAAAGTACTCGTATATTCTGTACAGCGACTGCCACGTGAAGTTCTGATGGTTTCCTCCAGCTTACCTTATTTATTTTTTTCCCCCTTTTTGCTCTTTTTCTTCAAAGTCTGGCGGCTCAGTGAGCGTTTTCTTTATAAAGTTGTGTTGCCCTTGGCATGTACCACTCTTATGTAAGGAGAAAAAACACGTCTAACAGAGCAGCGGCCAGACCACCAATCACTACAATCGCCAAACAGTTAGCAGTAAACTCATATAATCGAGTCAAGTAACCTTCCTTTCTCTCTCTTCTTCTGTGTTTCGTCCTCCTCTCAGTGTTACGATGCGTTCCCTGATATCCTTACCAATCCAGATAGTGATGAACTCTTGGCATATCACGGGAGCTTTGATTGAGGAACAAGACAAAGTACAGTGGAAGCAAATGCAGAACGTTACTCGACTTGTGATGTAGTGAGATGAACGGAGAACCAGGAAATGAAGGCAGAGAGAGAGAGAGAGAGAGAGAGAGAGAGAGAGAGAGAGAGAGAGAGAGAGAGAGAGAGAGAGAGAGAGAGACAGACAGACAGACAGACAGACAGACAGACAGACAGGTATAGACAGACAGACAGACAGACAAACAGGTAGATATTATGCTTACGTAACTATCCAAAGTATTAATATCGTAAGCTCCATTAAGCTTCACGTTGTTAATCAAATACAAAACCAACACATAAACTAATGAACACCAAGAGCCCACCAAATGATACAAGAAATGAAGTAACAGTAGACGCGTGTCAGTGACCCCGCGTGTACAGTACTCATCATGGATAAACAAGGAGAAGCAAGCTGGACACACGTGGCTAGGCTGGTGAGGCAGAGAGCAAGTACTACGTCGGTTTGTAATGGCAGAGACACTTGACACTCACTACGAATGCACCCACGAATAAAGGACAAAGCGAAGCGAACTACAGACACGTGCCTCAGCTGGCGAGCGGCGGGAAGGTTACTCAGAGGACGAAAACACGACCAGAAAAAGAGAGAGAAAAAATGCTTCAATCAATCCCTGGTTGTGAACGCGGCTGTATCCAATGAAGCTTTAATTAACTTCCTGGACGCTGACAGGGACGAGAAGCAACAAGTGAAGCAGCGTTATTACTCCGAGCTTCACTCACGCAGACATGGAGCTTCAAGCAGCAGCGCGCGGGATTCAAATGGTACTCAGAGCTTCAAAAACCGCGCAAGGCTAATGAAGGCACTGATGTACTTCCATTTACCCAGTGCCGTGAATCCTGAAGGTCCAGTACATGGAGACTTGAAATGGGATGTTAGTGTAAGTGTTTCTGAATTTATGACGCTCTGTTGATGTGACTAACTCTGTAATGCAATACTGGCTTACTGTATTAAATCACTATAGACGAGACAGACGTACAGCTTTGTCAAGTTTGGTTGGGTTAGGTTAGCTGATTAGTAGTTTGACTTGAAATAGATGTTAGTGTGAGTGTTCCTCAGTTTTATGATGCTTTGTTGATACAAGTAACCAATACTAATTCATTCTCCACACACACACACACACACATACAACTCGTTGACAAGCCGTCCCACATCCAGCGCCGCGTCAGTCAGCTTCCGGGGTCCTGAAGGGCCGTGAAGGAGGAGAAGCAGCGTGGATCCCCGTGTAATTGTTCCCCGGGGCGTGTGGGTTCGTTGCGTGGCTGGGACCGAGTGAAGAGCTTTATATTGACGGTGCAGGAGTGGAGGAGGGGCGTGAAGTGGCCGGCCAGTGTGCGTGTGTGTGTGGACGGGGGAGAGAGAGAGAGAGAGAGAGAGAGAGAGAGAGAGAGAGAGAGAGAGAGAGAGAGATTTTGACTGATTGCCTCTGTGACTGACTGACTGATTGACTGCGTATCTGTTTGTCTGCTTGACTGATTAATTACCTGAATGAATACCTTCTTTCTTTCCTTCCTTCCCTTTCTCCCTCCCTCCATTCATTCTCTCTCTCTCTCTCTCTCTCTCTCTCTCTCTCTCTCTCTCTCTCTCTCTCTCTCTCTCTCTCTCTCTCTCTCTCTCTCTCTCTCTCTCTCTCTCTCTCTCTCTCTCTCTCTCTCTCTCTCTCTCTCTCTCTCTCTCTCTCTCTCTCACTTCCATTAACTAAATAACCAATCAAGTAAATAACTGTCTAACTAACTGAATCACTACCTATCTTACTCACTGCTTACCTACTTAACTGCCTACTTTCCTGACTGAACTCACTAACATACTAATGCACACCGTGACTGAGTGACAGGCCCCTCCATGAAATATCCACTCCATAACTCCCTTCTTGCCTTCTCTACTCATAACGCTCCTCTGATCCTTCCCTAATCCTACGCTTCACTATGACCCCGAATCCTACCCCTCCCAGCATCCTTCCCCGTCCTTGATCCCATGCTCCACCCCCCCTTCAAGAGTCCCCCGCGCCGCTCCCAGCCATGCAGCAGCTCACGGGGCCGCGGGAGAAAGGGTGAACTTTAAGGTCGAGTCTTTAGGAGGAAGCCTTCCCAGTGAGAGCCTCTGTCCATCTCCTCTCAGCCCGCCCACCGCCGCCCACGTATGCTACTCCCCCTGCAATACTAATAGTAGTGATAGTAGTTAATTGACTATGCGTTTACTAAGAATTTATTGTTTTTTTTTCCGGAAAGTGTCAATATTTAAAGGTAACTAAAAACTAGAATCAGAACGAAGAACATGTCCTAAGAAAGCCATAGATGTATAAACTGGATATCAGGACAGTAAATGACTCCCTCTCATACATTCAACACGCTAAACCGCCTCACACTCGCTGTCTCGTGCATAGTGTTGCTGTCATTATTGTCGGCTCGTGGTGTGAAAGGATGTATGACTTCACGCTACACCACGACATTAGTGATAGAGTGAACGTATACAAAGTGAAGGAAACACACACACACACACACACACACACACACACACACACACACACACACACACACTTAAGGAGCAAGCCAGTGGTGTAAGGATTAGCATCTGATTATATTAATGAACCAAGTTGCTACAAAAAAATCTCTCTTCTTCCCTTCTTCCTTCCTCGTCTCTTCCCTCCCTCTTCTCTCCCTCTACTGTAGGAAATAAAACTCGTTACTAATCTCTCTCTCTCTCTCTCTCTCTCTCTCTCTCTCTCTCTCTCTCTCTCTCTCTCTCTCTCTCTCTCTCTCTCTCTCTCTCTCTCTCTCTCTCTCTCTCTCTCTCTCTCTCTCTCTCTCTCTCTCTCTCTCTCTCTCTCTCTCTCTCTCTCTCTCTCTCTCTCTCTCTCTCTCTCTCTCTCTCTCTCTCTCTCTCTCTCTCTCTCTCTCTCTCTCTCTCTCTCTCTCTCTCTCTCTCTCTCTCTCAACTCCCTTCCCACGCAATCGCCATCCTATTTCTTTTCTTTCTCTCCTCATTCTCCATCCCATCCTTTCTCTCCCTCCCTCTGATTTCTATTCCTCCTTTTCTTCCTCCCTTTCCCTCTCCATCCAACCTATACACAACCAAATTTCCGTCATCACCCTCTCTCTCCCTCTTCTCTCCCTCCCTTTGTACCCTTTAAAAACTGCACAAAACTACTTACAAACTCCCTTACGCACCTCCCACTCGTCACTTCCCAGCATGATAAACCTAACCTTACCCACAACACGTTAATAGAAGATACAGGATAACCACTTGCCGCTATAACCATACCGCCCCCTTAGTAGACTGCGCGGCCTGTGCAGGAGAAGCTCTTGGGGCAGGTTAATATTCATCACCCTTGATAGAGCACTGGTGAGAGAGGTGGGGAGGGGTCTGAGGGGCACGAGAGGCTCACAGGATTTCGTGAAAATGGAATAGCTGGCCTACAGGGGCGCGAGGCTGAGTTAAGTCAAGTTTTGCCTTGCCTTGCCTTGCCTTGGGTTGGTGGCTGGTGAGGTGATGTGAAAGAGTTAGGTTGGTTGAGTGATTGAATGATTGGTGGATGAATATATAGATAGATAGACTGATAGATGGATAAATGGGTTGCTGCCTTGCCTTGCCTTAGTTTGGTGGCTGATTGAGTGATTGAATTGTTGATGAAGAGATGAATGGATAGGTAGATTGGTATATGGGTAGGTAGTTAGATAGAAGGATTGATATATAAATAAATCGATAAGTAGATATATAGGCAGATGGAATTACTGATGACTACATAGATAGACAGAATGATTGATGAATAAATTAGATGGTTAGTTAGGTAAAGTAATATTCGATTGATAGATAAGTAGATATTTGACCGCTAGAATAGACATATGGATTGATATTGATCATTAGATAAATAATGCCAACAGCTTCTTCTTATCTATTACAAATTCAAAAAGAACTACGAATAGATGCATGTCACCTTTAAACACACACACACACACACACACACACACACACACACACACACACACACACACACACACACACACACACACACACACACACACACACACACACACACACACACACACACCATCAGGCTCAATGTTACCAGCAGTAGCCACCGGAACTAATTGGTCGTGTGTGTGTGTGTGTGTGCGTGTGCGTGTGCGTGTGCGTGTGCGTGTGCGTTGCTACTGTAATAATATACCTATAGACCATCAATAATATTTCTCTTGGCTTTGATTCCGTCCCCCTTTTTTTTTTCAATAGGAGTAACTATTTTTGTTTGCTTCATTTCCTGTTTGTCTTTTTTTTTTTTTTTGTTATTGCTGCTGTTATTGTTGTTCTTGTTATTATTCTTGTTGATGTTGGTGATGTTTCGCGCGCGAGTCGTGTTTACGGTAGCGAGATCTAAATTTTAACGTGTTTTGTTACATGACGTGAGTGTGACGTGACTCAGACTCAGATTCCACGAACTAGCGTCTGAAACCTTAATGTCTTCAGTACCATGTCGCGTTTTCGTATTCATTCTAGTTACTATTTGGTGATTTTATAAAGCTTCGGAAACACATGTTGGGATTAGAATAGTAAAGACTCTTGCCATTAATTTTTTGACCTCCATAGACCCTCCCAAGTATAAATAAAACTGTCAATCATACCCCAAAATCAGGGTAAAAATGCGTCTCAGAATTGAAGGAGTTAATACAAACACCAATAATGAAGACAAGATGAGATAAACTACAAAAGAACTGACCTTAATATCTTTCCCCTCTTCCTTCATGGATCGTCAGAGTGCATCAATCTTCCCCACCTCTCTCTCTCTCTCTCTCTCTCTCTCTCTCTCTCTCTCTGGGTTAACTAATATCGTGGTGATTAATCCGAGTGTTGTGCAAGGTTAAGTGAAGTGTCAAGGCTTATGGAATGTGGAGGTTAAATGCAGAGATATGGTTTTGAGTTTCAGAGAGAGAGAGAGAGAGAGAGAGAGAGAGAGAGAGAGAGGAGGGGGGATATTTTTCGAGGGATTTATCACTAGAAAATGATCACTTGCACTTTAGGATTTCAACCACAAACTTCTGAGACTTATTTTCGAAGAAACTTTATAACTCTCTCTCTCTCTCTCTCTCTCTCTCTCTCTCTCTCTCTCTCTCTCTCTCTCTCTCTCTCTCTCTCTCTCTCTCTCTCTCTCTCTCTCTCTCTCGCTCTCTCACATTCTTATATCGAAATTGTATTTTTGGAATAGTAAATGTGAAAAGTCTTTTTCTTATTTCTATTTCCTTATTCTTCCCTTTCTGCGTTTCGCCACTACCACCACCGTCACCACTACTATCATCATCATCATCATCATCATTTGTTCCCCTTTGCTTGGTTCATTCTTTCCTTTCTTAGCATTTTCTCATCTTTATTTTAATTTCTAGAACTCTATCACTCTTCTTCTTCTTCCTTTTCCTGGACTCAAATTTTTACTGTCTCTTTATTTTTAACAGAAGTGTTTCAGATTTGGCTCACCTTCTTTTCTCCCTTTCCTTAATTAAATCTTTACTCTTGATTTTTTTTTCTATCGTTCTCTCTCGACCTTTTCATTTCCTATTGAATTTTTCCCCCTAGCCGCTGTATTATTCTTGTTTCGTTAATTTTTTTGCCTTCAGAATTCCATATCCTGCTCATGTTTTTTGTAACTCTCCACTCGATTTCTTTTATTTTCTTGTTTTTTTTTCCATTATTCAAACAAATGTTCATTTTCTTTCATATTTTCTTTTTTTTTTTTCTTCCTCTGAATTGTTTCGTTTATTTTTTTATCTCCATTTTTTCATCTTTTTCTTCTGAATGAAATCTTATTGTTCCTGTTCTTTTCTATTTCTCTCAATATTTTCACTGGTCTTACTTAATTTACTTTTTTTTCAAATTATTGTATGTATTATTTTCTTGTTATTTTCCAGACAAACTTTTCAGATTTTACTTCATTTGTTTCCTAACTCGATTTTTTTATACAGTTTTTTTATTTAGACTATTTCATTTTTTACACAATCTTTTTTTTCTGCTGAATTAATTCCTTGTTTTCTGCTTGTCTTTGCATCCAGCATCGCATACTTTAGACTTCCCTCTACTTTTTTTTTTTTATTTCCTTTTTTTTATTTTAATATTTTTCTTGTCTTGTGCAACTTTTTCTTTTATGTAACACTGTCTTTTCTTATTCCTGCTCTTTTTATCTTCAGCATTCCAGATTTTGCTCACCTCTTCTTTCTTTCCCTGAATTTCTTCTTACTTTTTTTTTATCTCATCCCTTTCATGTCCTCCGCTTTTCTTTTTTTCTACTGGAATATCTTTCCTCGTTTTCTTTTTCTTTTTTTTTATCAAGCATTTAAAATTTCTCGTTTCTCTTTCTCCTTCTACGAGATTAAACTTCTAGTGCCATTATTTTTATCTCAACCGCTCCGTGTCTTCCACAACTCTATTAGATTAAGTCGTCGTATTCCTCTAATTTTCACCTCAAATCTTATAGACGTTACACACATTTTTGTCTTCAACGGTAAGGTTCTTTTTTTCTTTCCTTTATCTAATATTTTTACGGTGTTCTCAACAATATTTTGGATTACATTTTTTTTCCAAAACTAGACATTCATTCTTTATTTTCTCTGGATGTTATCCTTTTCGTTCTATTACTTTTTCATTCTTAGCATATTAATATTTTCTTATTTCCTTTTCATATTTTGACCTCAGTCTATTTTTATCGCCCTCTTTATGTTGTTTTTTTTCATTTTCTTATAATTTAATCGGTGCCATTGGTTTACTTTTCCTTCTCCCCTTATCTCCTTCAAACATTTAATTTCTAGATCGTTATTTTCATATTTTTCTTCTCATATTTTTTTCATTCTTTTTTCATTAATTTCATTCGTAAATTAAAACACATTTCCCTACTCATTTTCGTCACAGATATTCCATTCTAAATTAAAAAGAAAATATCTCACTCCTTATTCTTATCTCAAAACTTCATTGCTGTTCTTTCCATCTTTCAAATGCTCCACTACAAGGAGATAACAACCTATTTTCCTCTTTCTGCCCTGGAATATTTTATTCATATATATAAAAATATTAGGAAAGACCTTTTTCATTCTCACATATCAAAAAATATTTCTTTTCAATTTATTTTCTCTCTAATATTCCACAGCAAAATTGTCTTCCTTTTCTGAGTCTTGCTTCAAACATTCTTTTCCTAGATCAAAGGAAATTAGCTTTCATTCAATCTCTCTCTTACAAGTTGACAATGTAATATTTTTCTTATTCCATTCTTATCTAAATTGAAACTTTCCTCCTGTTCTCTCATTTACATTCCTTGCCCTCATTTTATCCTTCAGAATCTCCACTTCCTACCTTAAAGATGTTTTCTTCCTCATTCCATCTTCTCTTAGTTTTTAGATGAAGCGTCACACATTTTCTATCATTTTGATGTTAAAGACTTATCTCAAAAGTTCCATTTGTAGAATAATTTTCACAATTCCTTTAATTCTTAACTCATTTTATTCATTCTCTTCTCGCCTTAACTTTAAGCAACCCAATACCATATTTGAAAAAAATAACATTTCCCTTATTTTTATGTCAGAAATCCAGTTAATTTCCTTCCTCTTATTATTATTTATGTCATCCTTAGATAAAATGAAAACTACCCCTGTTCTTTCTTTATTTCAAACATCTTATTCCTTCTCTTCTTCTCTTAAAACATTTTCACGGTATGAACATTTTCCTTGTGCTTTCATTCTCACCTGAAAATTCTTTTATTCTATTGTTAATAGTATTCAAAGCATTCCTAAATGGAAATAATAATTTTAATGTTCGTCCTACTTTTATTTCAAATATTCTGTTCCTTTTCTTCGTGTCTTAATTTTTAGTACTCCCGTATGAGAGAGAAAGCTCCTTACCTCTTTGTTCTAACCCCAGAAATTCAATAACCTTTTCTGTTATTATAACCTAAAACGCTCCACGATAGAAAAGAATAATTAACAAAACACTTTAAAATTTAACCAACTACTCCAATACAGGCGAGAGGAATCTCTGTCTCCTTGCTTTAACCTCAAAAATTCAACATTTTCTAATTATCATCACCTCAAACACTCCAAGATAAAAAGAAATAGCAACAAAAGTCACTTCCTCTAACCGTCATCTCAAACACGCCACACGACGAGACGAGACGAGACGAAACGAGGCGAGGCAAAAATGTCCCAAGACCCGCCATTCCTCGTTCTTCCTTGCCTGAGCCACACACATTCCGCGTCTTGCACACCAGAGACTCATTTCCCCATCTGGCAGCGTAATTTACCTTGACCTTGATAAGTGTGGCAGTGTAAATGTCTCTCTTTTGTCGCGCGGAGGGGCTGAGCATAATGGCCTGAGGGGGAAGTCTCGCCCTCATCCCGGTGTCTTGCTTTATAGTTTTTGACACTTTAATAATCACTGTGGGCTCGATCAGCGCTCCCCCGAGGCTAGTGTGGAGGTGAAGCCTGCCAAGGGGTAAGGGAGTGGGGAGAGAAGACTGCTAGAGAAGGGAGGAGTGGGAGAGAAGGCTGCCTGTGGGTAAGAGACTGGGGAATCTGGCAAAGGATAAGAAGAAGGGTCAATAATCCCCTCTCCTCCCCTTCCTGTCCTCTTCAACAATCTCTTGCCTCCTCTCCTATCAAGGCTGAGTTTGTGTGTGTGTGGAGCAGGAAGGAAGAGAAGTAAGAGGGACTTGCAGTGAGGTTTCGGTAAGAGGTTGGTTGGTTGAGGGAAGAATATATCAAGAGGTTTGGGGTGTTGATTAGGGATGGAAGAGAAGGAAAAGTAAGGGATTGTTAATGGATGGTTAATTGAAAGAAGGGATAAGGATGAAGGTTTGAAAATGCTGATTAGGGAAGGGAAGAAAATACAGAATCGTTAGGGAATGTTAAAGGTTGTTCATTAGGGAAGGAAAAAAAAAAGGAAGCAAAGAAATAAAGAAAAAAGAGATTAGAGAGTCATTTGTTAAGAATTGGAAAATACATTAAATTCACAGAGGAGAGAATGAGAGAATAGAATGAAAAAGGAAGGTAATGAAAGAAAATGGAGAAGGAGCAGAGAAAAAAGATGTAGGGAATAAAGATTGAATTAAAAAAGAACTAGGAAAGAGAAAAGGAAGAGGAAGAAAGTTAGTAAAGAAACGAAAATTGAAAGGAAAAAAATAGGAAAGAAATTATGGTGAATGAAGACACGTAATAAAGAACCCTACAGAAAAAAAACTTATGAATGTGAAAGAAGAGAGATGAGGAGGACGAGATGAAGAGGGAGAAAAGATAGGAAGATAATTAGAAAGATGAAGATAGTGCAAGAAAGAGCTGAAAGATAGAAAGAAAAGAAGCAGGGAAGGAAAAGTAAGAATGAGTGAAGAGAGAGAGAAAGAGATTATTGGAAGGGAAGGAAAATATGAAGATGGAAACAACAATGATTAGAAAAATAAGGCTGGAAGGAAAATTAATCTGAAAAGGCTAGGGAGGAAAGCAAGGGAGGAAAAAACTGGGTAAAGAACAGGTTGAGGGAAACAAATGTAGGTGATATAGGAGAGAGTGGTAGAAGATATTAGAGTGGAAGTAAGAGGAAGGAGGAGGAGGAGGAGGAGGAGGAAGAGGAAGAAGAGGAGGAGGAGGAAGAAGAGGAGGAGGAAGAAGAAGAAGAAGAAGAGGAGGAGAAAGAAGAGGAAGAGGGAGAGGGAGAGAGAGAGAAAGAGGAAGAGGAAGAGGAAGAGGAGGAGGAGAAGGAGGAGGAGGATGAAAATAAGGTGAATGATGATGATGAGGTGGAGAAGAGTAGATGTGAGCAGAATTAGGAGGAGGAGGAGGAGAAGGAGGAGGAGAAGGAGAAGGAGGAGGAGGAGGAGGAGGAGGAGGAGGAGGAGGAGGAGGAGGAGGAGGAGGAGGAGGAGGAGGAGGAGGAGGAGAAGGAGGAGGAGGAGAAAGAGGAGGAGAAGGAGGAGGAGGAGGAGGAGGTGAAGGAGGAAGTCAAACTAAAAAGAATGATGATAATGATGATGATGACGATGATAAATAAACGAGAAGGAAGAAGAAGAGGGTAGATGTAAGAAGATATAGGAGTAAGGAGATTGAAATTTACAAATATGAAAGTAAGAAGAATGAGGAGGAGGAGGAAGGAAAAATATAACAATAAGGAGAAGGAAGAGGTAAGGGGAGATTAGCAAGGAAGAAGAGGAAAAAGAAATAAGACGAAAGGCTGTGGGAAGACGGAGGCTGGAGGAGAGAGAGAGAGAGACAGACAGACAGACAGACAGACAGACAGACAGACAGACAGAGATGGATTAAAGATAGATGGACAGGTGGTAATGAAAAAAAAAAAGTTGAAGCAAGGAAAGAAGAAAGAGAAGGAGGAGGAGGAGTTAGAGGAGGTGATGGTGGTGGTAGTATAGAGGAGGAGGGTTAAGGAGAAAAAATTGGAGGTAGGTGAAGAGAAAGTGGGACAGGGAAGGAGAAAAGGAAATTTGATTTATAAATAGACTAAGGACCTTTTTTCCCCCTGACATATTTCCTGGCTATGGCGGCACGCTTAAATGAAGACACTCGGGGAGAAGAAAGGGAACACGAGACGAGATGGAGATGGAAAAAAAGTTGATGGAAATAAGACTGAAGTGGAAGAAAGAGAAAAGAAAGGGAAGATGCTGGAAAGGAAGAAGTGAATAGAAAAGAAAGGAGATGATAGTGGAAGGAATAAAAGAAGGTTTTGGAAGAGAAGGGAGGAGAATATGGAAAAGAAAGAAGAGGAGATGAAGGAAAGGAATTGTTGAGAGAGAAATATTAAAAAAAAAGAGTAAAGAAAAGGAAAAATAGAAGGTAATGGAAGAAAAAGGAAGGAAAATGAAAAGAAAAAAGAATAGAACCGTATTGAATAGAAGAGAGAGAAGAAAACGGTGAAAATAGTGTTTTAAGTAAGAGGAGCATTGATGAATGGCAACAAAATAAGAAGAAAGAAAGGAAAGAGCAAAGAGAGAAAGAAATAGACGATAATGAAAAGGAGTCGAGAGAGAGAGAGAGAGAGAGAGAGAGAGAGAGAGAGAGAGAGAGAGAGAGAGAGAGAGTGAGAAGGTTGTGGAAGGAAGCAGTGAAAGGAGCTAATGGAGGGAGAGGTACAATTAATAATCATCTAGTGTTTATTTTGCATTAACATAAGCCTGCAAGCCTTTTCCACCCCTCTCCCCTCACCCTCCCTCCCCATCCCCCACTTGAAGACTTAGCAGCTACGTAGTCTACAGCCGCTACAGACCCAAGATGTAAACTAAGATATATTGCTAAGCTGATCCCACAGAAAGGAAACTTATGTACTTGCTAATCTTGTACATTCATTATTTTTACTTATTTTGAGGGGTATTGTTTCCAAATGTTGTTTTTTTTCGTGTTTGGATCTGTGTGTGTGTGTGTGTGTGTGTGTGTGGCTTTGAGATTTTATTTTTCCTCTTTTTCACGTTAAATATCTCCTACTTCCGAATTTTCTCTTTTCTCTCTCTCTCTCTCTCTCTCTCTCTCTCTCTCTCTCTCTCTCTCTCTCTCTCTCTCTCTCTCTCTCTCTCTCTCTCTCTCTCTCTCTCTCTCTCTCTCTCTCTCTCTCTCTCTCTCTCTCTCTCTCTCTCTCTCTCTCTCTCTTTTGTCATGTTAAAGGATATTCACTCTTGCTCACTCCTATTTACTTCTGTTCACTCTTGTTCAGGTTAAATAAATGAATCTCAACCTCTCCATTCATTTTCAGACATTTCTCGACAATGGCGTTTTGTCTTGTCTTTCCTACCCCATCTCTCTCTCTCTCTCTCTCTCTCTCTCTCTCTCTCTCTCTCTCTCTCTCTCTCTCTCTCTCTCTCTCTCTCTCTCTCTCTCTCTCTCTCTCTCTCTCTCTCTCTCTCTCTCTCTCTCTCTCTCACACTAGTGGCTGGACCCAGACTCTCAGCCTCCCCACCACATCACAAATTCACACTCTTTACTCTCATTTAAGAAACATCTGTTCCTCCATCTTTTTAACCAACAGTTCACTTAGCAACATTTAATTGTAACGCAGATGTATGTCTAAAGTTTTTAGTCAAATTAGATACATTGCCCAAATCATGGCAGAACTAATATTAGTTACCTACGTGTAAATTTTATTTTATAATATTTGCAGTTTTCCACTAAATTCAATATCTTTAGATGTCATAATGTATCTATTTATGTAAGATAATAACCATTGCAAAATAGAATAAAGATTTGATTCTGATTCTCTCTCTCTCTCTCTCTCTCTCTCTCTCTCTCTCTCTCTCTCTCTCTCTCTCTCTCTCTCTCTCTCTCTCTCTCTCTCTCTCTCTCTCTCTCTCTCTCTCTCTCTCTCTCTCTCTCTCTCTCTCTCTCTCTCTCTCTCTCTCTCTCTCTCTCTCTCTCCAGGGTAAATAAGGAAGTTTCCACCTCTTTATTCATCTTTCTTCCCACTCCTTACCAACTTCCTCTCCTCTTCTCATTCCTTCCTGCCTCTTTTCTTTCTTAACTCTTTCCTCCATCCTTGTCTTCCCACTTATCTCCTTTGTTACTGCTTCCTGCCCCTCCTCTGTTCCAAATTCCTCTTCCTTTCTCCTTGCTTTCACCCTCTCTTTTTCTCACTTACTCTTTCCTTCGTGTTCATCTTTCCATTTATCTCCCCGTTCCTCGTTCTCTCGCCCCTCTTGTTATTCTTGCACACTGACTTGTTACTTTGAGTTTTTGTTCAGTTCTCCAAGGTTTGTGCTAGCTCGATAAGTGACGTCTGGCTGGGGTGAGTTATGTTGAGAGTGATGAAGTGGAGGGAAGTAATGGTAATTGGTGGATGTTGATGTAAGAATTTTGAGTTGATAAGATATTTTTGCTTTCATTTTCATAATTTATTTCAAGTTTTGTCCTAATATTTTTCTTTATGTATTAAGACAAAAGAAAATTCAAGGTACTAGTATTTTTAGCTTATAATGTGTTTATACTTTCATTCAATCACTCGTATCGATTCTATTGCTTCTGGGGTTTTTTTATCTACAGGATAGGAAGAACCAAGAGCTAAATATATATGAAAGTTGGTGGATGTTTATACGTGAATTACTAAGATACATTTACTTCCAACCAATCATTTATCTCAAGTCCTTTCCTCTTAAGTGTTTTCTTTTTTATATACAAGGAAGAAAGATTCAAAGGTAAGATCAAATACATGGAAAATTAATTACCCACTATTTATCTCTCTTGTAAAGAATAGGAAAGAATACTAAAGAAGAGCCAGTTTAGATTCGCTTTCAAACTCCTCTTTGAATTCTTTCACTGTTATATTCGTCCTCTCTCATTATTCTGAGATCTGTGAAAAAAATATTGATAGACATAAAAAGGAGTTATGATGTGAATATATGAGATTATAACGTAATTATATATGATGGATAGGAGGCCTCCTTTACCCCGTAAATTCCCGTAAATAGCCCACATTATATATAAAAAAGAGGTTTAACAAGATCAGGTCCTGGGAAGGAGCAGAGATTCAGAGAGAGAGAGAGAGAGAGAGAGAGAGAGAGAGAGAGAGAGAGAGAGAGAGAGAGAGAGAGAGAGAGAGAGAGAGAGAGAGTGTGTGTGTGTGTGTGTGTGTGTGTGTGTGTTTAATGTTACGTTTTCCTTATCCTTCCATCTTCTGTCCTTCCTCAATGCTCCAGATACAACCTTGTATTGAGAAACACTTCACTTTGTCACCTTGACTCGTTTTCGAGGCCACAAAAATGATCAGCCAATTTCTCAAGACCTTTCTTCCCTTTCATAAGGTAGAAATCTTGTTGATCTGTTACTATAACTATGAAAACACCCATATAAGTAAGTATAACTTCAACTGGAACCCTTGAAAATAGTGGAGGTGCGACGGGGAGGTGTTTCAGAATATGGTCTTAGTTCATTTATATATGTGTTTTATCCTTACTTCTCCTTCTTCCTTCCTCTGTCCTCCAGATGGCGCCACATACACCAATCCTCCTTATTTCCAGACGCACTAATGAACAACAGCAGGTGGCGAACGTTAATTATCACCCAATGGAGTTCACCTGGCCTTTAAATACTCGCTACTCAGACACGGAGCGAGAGAGCAGCTCCACGCGACGTCAAAAGGCAAGAGGGGGAAAAATGCAGCTTTCTTTGGCAGTGTGTGTGTGTGTGTGTGTGTGTGTGTGTGTGTGTGTGTGTGTGTGTGTGTGTGTGTGTGTCACTTGAAGGACGCAAGAGGGAATGGGATGGGTTTGGTTAACTTTGCTCTGAGCGACGCTTGGTTGGGTTACGTTAGGTTAGTAAGTTGGTAGGCTTTGAATAAATAGTTACGTGTGAATAGGTAGATAGAAGCATAAGTAGATAAGTAAGTAGATAGATAGATATAAAGACGAACAGACAAACAGACAGTTATATAGGTTGAAAAAGGAGGAGATAGATAGACAGGCAGACAGAGACAGATGGACAGATAGATATTTAGACACACACACACACACACACACACACACACACACACACACACACACACACACACACACACACACACACACACACACACACACACACACACACACACACACACACACACACACACACACACACACACACACACACACACACACACACACACACACACACACACACACACACACAATACTACAGCGAGTTCACATTAGGAGCACAGCCAATGTGACACACGCAAGTTAGCATGGCAAGGCGGCAGGCAAGACTGGAGACAAATAAACCAGGGCAGTGTAATGATACCAATGCAGTGTAGGACCGTACTGAAATGTCGCCTGTTGTTTCTGTTAGTATTTCCTTGCCTGCTACTCGCTTTCCGCCGCTGCATTGGGCTAAAGCACCGCACTTCCTCCTCCTCCTCCTGTATCGACTGCACTTGAATCTAGCTTCCGTGTTAATATCTGTTCTCTTTGTCGTCACCAATAAACACCAAGAAGAGATGAAACACGAAAGAAGGAAGAACACATGACAAGAATGAAGGAGAAAAGGTAGCAGAATGATGGAGGAAGAATATAAACATGAAAGCAGATGCCAGGATTACAACAAGCCATCATGATCCGATAGATGAAAGCCAAGAAGAGACCACCAAGGAGAATAAAAAAAATATGATTCTCACCCTTCTGTACTACACCGACCTAAATCACACCATCTCTTCCTCATATCATGCTGTATTCCTTCCTTCTCATCCCTGTTACAGTTCCTCTTCGCCTTCGCCTCCATTCTCTTGTTATACAGGGACTGCCACTTGTAGGCCTGACACTTACTAATTGTGTTGCTATTGTCGAGTGACGAGAGATTTAAAAGACGTTTACGTAAATTGATAGATGGAGATGGCAGGTAAAGATAGGTAAAAAGGCTATATATGAGGATTGCCACATGTAAGTTTTCAGTGTTATCTTGTATGTGTGTGTATGTGTGTGTGTGTGTGTGTGTTTAAGTAAGTAGCACAATCTTCTTTTTTCATTGACACTCAGCTATGTATCCTCCTCGTCTCGTGCTGCTACCCTTTCAAAAGAGAAGTATCGAAACACCTCCGGAACTTTATTGGCCAACTTTTTTCGAAATTCTTTTCATGACCAACTTTTTAAAAGCCGCAATATTGAGCAGGTTTTTTTGGTGTTTCTATTATTTCCATGCCTTTGGTTAGTTTTCTCGCTTGTATGTATCTTTTTTCATATTTGGCAAGCCTTTTTGTCAGGTAGAAATGCAAGTGTACGTTTTTATTATTTTTATCCGGCTTTTATTTACATTTTTCATCCTCCTTGTCAGGCAAAAATCCTTGTTTATATTATTGCGTTATTTTTTGCTATTTCTTTTCTACAACTTGGTCAACCTTTTTGTTTAATAGAAATGCCAGTTTACATTAGGAGACAGCCACACTTCACCTCACTTCCCCTCACCTCACCTCCCATTAATTACAAACAGACACGGACAGTTTCATAGCGTCACTCTTAAGGAACCAGAACAATTGGAGAGTCTAGCTGACTTCACCACCGCTGCCATGCTATGCTGTCACGGTCCCCACCTGTGAATCAAATCAATATTAATACAATAGAGTGCTTTTGTATTGCGTTATGCGTCTGATAACCTTTATTATGTTCGAAGTATTAAATTATTCAACTTACTAACATAATGCCACACGATCGTAAAATTGCTAACCTCACTGGCTCTCGTACACTCCTCCAGGAAGTATCGCTGGAATGTCTGCAAAATAATTACTGTCCGTGTTCCCAAATGTTTCGCTGTGTGACCTCCACTACTTTTAATTGGCTCTGGTAGAAGTTAGGTGGAGTTTTCAAGAGAGTTTTTATGATTCTAGTTGATCTGAGTTTGTAAGTGTTCCTCATGAATCTATTAATGTGTTCTTCATGATTCAAAGTGTTCTCATGAATATTGTAGAAATTCAAGGGAGTTTTTCATAGTATTTTTTATTAATTTAGTCGTGTATTTTCATGAATCTTGAATTGTTGTTTTCATGAATATATATAATCAAGTGTTTTCATGAATCTTGTAGGAGGTGAGTAGAGTTTTCAAAATATTTTCCATGTCTGCATTCATAGTTTAACATCGGCAACATAATAAAACACTCTTAAGAACAAAATTAATGGAAAAACACCTATAAGAACACAACCATATCTGCGTATTTTGCAAACAATCCAAGTGAGAGAATAAAGCGCTTGAAAACACGAGTCTGTGCCATGGAAAACCAGCAGTTCACATGTTGATTGGTGGTTTTTGGTTAGTCAAGGCAGATTCATGTCACATACTTCGGCACCTCGACTCTTGGGATTCGAATGGGACGAAACACCCTCAGCCAGGCTTAGCAACCCTCTCACCCTCCTGCCTCCACTATTTAAGGCTTTGCTGAGAATACTACCCTAAAAAATGCCATAAGAGAGAGAGAGAGAGAGAGAGAGAGAGAGAGAGAGAGAGAGAGAGAGAGAGAGAGAGTAAAGTACTATAATCAGGAGTACCAGTCTCGTCATCAAGTAATGCTGGAAACAAAACTATTCAACCAAACTCAGGCGTGCCAACTCTTCCGATGAAGTTAGAGATCAGTGAGGAGAGAGTGATGAAAGGAGTGATTTGGCAGTGCAGGAGAGAGTGAGTGTGGGAGTGTGGGAAGTGTAACTGTGAGTGTAATTATGTTCAGTGAGAATTAACTTTTATAATGAAACATGAGAAAAGTTACTGGAGAGAGTGGAGGAAAGGAGTGCAGGCGGGAGAGTAGTTAACCAATGGGAGAATTCAACTCTACGTAATGGAAAGAGAGGAAAGGAGTGAGAGAGAGAGAGAGAGAGAGAGAGAGAGAGAGAGAGAGAGAGAGAGAATCATATGAGTGTGTATTTTTAGTCTCCAGTTATGAATGTCAGTTTATAATACAAGACAGAAAATGTATTGGAAAATGAAAATAGTGTAATGTGAGTGTATTTTCTTTGTTTTGCTAATTAACAGATTTGATTTTTATGATTACACAAGAGAAAAACAAATATTACTAGAAAATTCAGACGGTAACTTAGTATTATTTGAATTCATTATGTTACAGCAAGTAAAAAAAGAAAAACGTTATTCAAGAGAGAGAGCAAGTATGGTAGAGTGAGGAGAGAGTGACAGAGTGTAATCTTTGTACTTTTGTAATTAAAAGTGAAAGAGAAAAGGCATTGTAGATGATGATGAATACACAACGACATGAGCGTTACCACAGGAGTGCATTGAAAACCAGATAGGACAGCAAACGTAACAACACAAGAGACAATTTAACCAACAACATAAAATAACAAGAAAAACAACAATAAGAACTTAAGCATAACACGAAAACATTAGACAAATAACGATATAGAACGAGAGGCGATGTGACTGAAGGATTACCTTACTCAGAAGAAGAAAACAAGATGCTTCGTAGAATTCCAAGTTCAATCAAAGCCCTCAAATCTTCTTATCCCTGTACCAACCATACACTCAACTCCAGATTCCCAACAAACGAAGGTAAGACACACTACATGTATTAATATCCTTTACTTCTCTTGCCGCTGCTCAGTCTCTCCCTTAAGACTGGCTTTGTAGTGACTATCGAGCCGTGACTACCTTCCCCTTTCGTCTCAAGTGATGGTATTAAGTTACGTGAAGAAGGATAGAGGCAGGGTGGGATGGAAAAAGGAGAGTGGTAGGGAGGAAAGGAAAGGAAACGATAGAGAGAGGAAAAAGGATATGAGAGAGATGGGGGGAGTGTGAAAGAGGGAGTAAGAGACAGTAAGAGGAGATATGTAAGTAGGGAGACAGTTACAGAGAGGAAAACAGAAGCAGAGAGAGACAGAGAGTGAAAACAACAGACAAACATCCAGAAACAGGAAACAAAACACAGCTTTTCGTCATATTACTCAGCACAAGACAGCCGCCACTCTGACCACTTCCCCAGGACAACACTAACACCACCTCGTCCCGCTGGTTTATGTGACGGGCGGAGATTAACACGGGAAGTTGTCATCACTCGTATAGTTTATTGCCTTGTTAACGCGAAGAGAGAGAAAAAAATGAAGGTCTACCGTTCTTTTGGTCTGGGAAAAAAATGAACTTAGGATCAAAAGGAAAGGAGAAAATAAAGTAGAGTCCGGATTCGAGAAGGCGAGAATGTCAGCATTATTGATTAAGAACACAAGAACATGGGAAAAAAGACCACTGAAGATTTCTGAACATAGAAAAATAAAGTAACGGTGATTATTTTACGAACAGATAATATGGAAGAATGAAAATTTTATGCACAAAAGAAATAGATAAGAAAATTGCAAACAAAAAACTGTTCACATTAAATTTTATAAGAAATATATCGATTAACTGTAAATAATTAAAACGGTAAAGTAAGTATAAAAGTTGACGAAGCACCACCACCACTACTACCACCACCACCACCATCAACATCAACATCAACTTCAAGCCCCAAAACACCCGCAGATGTGTTGGTCTTGCATCAAAGTCACCTTGGCCGTAGCTGCTCGTTACGTTGCATGAAAGCCGAGTCAACACGCTGTCTCAAGGCTTCCATTAACCTCCGCGCCGTGTGAGGGAGGGAAGCAGTGTCGTTCCCGATCAGTCCACCAATTAGCGACGTGGCCAGTGGAGCCGAGAAGGACTGGAGGAACTGTCACGCTGAATATTCCTGTTACAGGGAATTTGTTTGCATTTTGAAGGTTTTTTTCTTGATTGGAGTGTATTTCTAGGTTTTGAGTTGTTTATGCTTAGTGGGAAGAGCAGTTCAGGACTCCAGACTGAAGGAAGAACGTAAATACAGTGAAAATAAATACAGCAAGTCAGTTTGTTCTTAATTGTGACTGCAATGTCTAAAAAGCAGCTAAGTATCAGTTCTCAAAGTCCACACGGGTTGTTTTTGGTTTAGTGTGGAGAGCAGTTTAGGAATTAAGGCTAGTGTTCAGAAGCGTTTTGCTCTCACCACGACTGTGTATCAAAGGATACTGAGGTCGTCAGCCGGGTTTTCAAGAGCATTTCACCATGTAATAGTGTAGAAATCTTGTTAATCTATCTCTAGAAGTTCAGAAACACATGTAAAAATTAATGTAGTTTCAAATAGAGATCTTTGAATATTGTGGAGGTGTAGTCAGAAGTGTTTCAGAATAGGGGTCTAAGTGCCTTATTCAGAAACGTTTTGCTCTCTCGCCTTGATTATTTTCAAAGGCCGCAGAGATAATCAGCGGGGTTTTCAAGAGTATTTATCCAGTTAACAATGTAGAAATCTAGTCAATCTGCCTCAGATCTGTAAAAACACCTTAAAACCTAGTATAAATTTAGATAACGCCTTTAGAAACAGTGGAGGCGAGGCACAGAAGTGTTTGAGAATACTAGCTTAAGACTGAAAGAAATACGGTTAAGATAAATAAAACAGGTTACTCAATTTCCTGCCTCGACTGTACTGGCCAGTGCTACAAATTAGGTTTCTGTTGGCGTGCGCGTGAGTTGCTTTTGTTCAGTAGCGCAGGAAGCGGTTCAGAAATTACCATTGCGGATGAAAATTTAATCTTTGACGAGGCGGCGGAAGGCTTGCAAGAAATGTTGTTTTATAGCAAGTTCTGACAATACAGTGTTACGTTGCTTCTAAAAACGTTGGAGAGTCTTGCATCTCATTATCGGGAGTGTTTCTGAGCCCCGCGCTTCATCTGAAGAAATTAGAATTAACCTCTTATTATTATTATTGTTGTTGTTGTTGTTGTTATTATAATTGTCATTTTACTATAACTATTATTGTTGTTGTCGTGACAATGATACCGACCGACGGGAAAAAGCCTGTAGAGAAAAAGTAAACTCAGAGTTAAAGAACCTTGGCCAATTTACTTGCCTATGTATCGAGAAACTTTTCTTTTGGAACAACCCAAAGTCAAACGAAGGACAAGGACTGAAACAGATAGCAGTAGTAGTAGTAGTAGTAGTAGTAATAATAATAGTAGTAGTAAGAGTAGTAGCAGTAGTAGTAGTACTAGTAGTAGTAGTAGTAGTAGTAGTAGTAGTAGTAGTAGTAGTAACGGAAGCAGCAGTAGCAGTAGTAGTATCAATAATAATAGTAGTAGTGCTAGTAGTAGTAGCAGTAGTAGTAGTAGTAGTAGTAGTAGTAGTAGTAGTAGTAGTAGTAGTAGTAGTAGTAGTAGTAGTAATAGTAGTAGTAACATCAGTAGAAGTAGTAGTATCAATAATAAGTAATAATAATAATAATAAAAGATTTTACAAGCACGTAAAACACAATCCATTAAAAAACGCAAAAAAAAAAATATCCCTTAAACCACCCTAAATTTATTGCCAGTGTACACGAAACATCTAAAATACAAAATAAGAGAGTCCATATTTCAAGAGAGTCTCGTCAGGGGCGGGGTAGTAACGCGGCCACCAGGTGCTCTAGGGAGGCAGGCGACGGCGGACGGGAGCGGGGAGGGTGGTGGCGAGGCAGGGAGTTGGTTTGTTGGAAGGGGGTGAGGGTTGCACTGCGCCCCTGGGAGCTGTGTGCTGCCAGGGAAAAGGAGAGCCAGGAACGCGCCTCCTGCAGGGATTACAGGGCAGTGTTTGGGTTCTGTTGGAATGGAGGAACCGCTAGGTTTGCTTTTCTTGGTTTGGATTTGTTGGGTTAGTGTTTTGTATTGTGTCAGGGAAACTACACACACACA